>NC_041406.2:98439926-98592426 GCF_900747795.2 Erpetoichthys calabaricus
AATTGTTGTAATTCAGCTTTATTTGAGGGTTTTCTAGCATGAACTGCCTTTTTAAGGCCATGCCATAGCATCTCAACTGGATTCAGGTCAGGACTTTGACTAGGCCACTCCAAAGTCTTCATTTTGTTTTTCTTCAGCAATTCAGAGGTGCATTTGCTGGTGTGTTTTGGGTCATTGTCCTGTTGCAGCACCCAAGATCACTTCAGCTTGAGTTGACGAACAGATGGCCGGACATTCTCCTTCAGGATTTTTTGGTAGACAGTAGAATTCATGGTTCCATCTATCACAGCAAGCCTTCCAGGTCCTGAAGCAGCAAAACAACCCCAGACCATCACACTACCACCACCATATTTTACTGTTGGTATGATGTTCTTTTTCTGAAATGCTGTGTTCCTTTTACGCCAGATGTAACGGGACATTTGCCTTCCAAAAAGTTCAACTTTTGACTCATCAGTCCACAAGGTACTTTCCCAAAAGTCTTGGCAATCATTGAGATGTTTCTTAGCAAAATTGAGACGAGCCCTAATGTTCTTTTTGCTTAACAGTGGTTTGCGTCTTGGAAATCTGCCATGCAGGCCGTTTTTGCCCAGTCTCTTTCTTATGGTGGAGTCGTGAACACTGACCTTAATTGAGGCAAGTGAGGCCTGCAGTTCTTTAGACGTTGTCCCGGGGTCTTTTGTGACCTCTCGGATGAGTCGTCTCTGCGCTCTTGGGGTAATTTTGGTCGGCCGGCCACTCCTGGGAAGGTTCACCACTGTTCCATGTTTTTGCCATTTGTGGATAATGGCTCTCACTGTGGTTCGCTGGAGTCCCAAAGCTTTAGAAATGGCTTTATAACCTTTACCAGACTGATAGATCTCAATTACTTCTGTTCTCATTTGTTCCTGAATTTCTTTGGATCTTGGCATGATGTCTAGCTTTTGAGGTGCTTTTGGTCTACTTCTCTGTGTCAGGCAGCTCCTATTTAAGTGATTTCTTGATTGAAACAGGTGTGGCAGTAATCAGGCCTGGGGGTGGCTACGGAAATTGAACTCAGGTGTGATACACCACAGTTAGGTTATTTTTTAACAAGGGGGCAATTACTTTTTCACACAGGGCCATGTAGGTTTGGATTTTTTTTCTCCCTAAATAATAAACACCATCATTTAAAAACTGCATTTTGTGTTTACTTGTGTTATATTTGACTAATGGTTAAATGTGTTTGATGATCAGAAACATTTTGTGTGACAAACATGCAAAAGAATAAGAAATCAGGAAGGGGGCAAATAGTTTTTCACACCACTGTACACACATTATATATATATATATATATATATATATATACACACACACACACTATATATATATATATATATATATATATATATATATACACACACACACATTTTATATATATATATATATATATATATATATATATATATATACACACACACACACACACACACACTATATATATATATATATATATATATATATATATATATATATATATATATATACATACACACACACACACACATTATATATATATATATATATATATATATATAATGTGTGTGTGTGTGTATATATATATATATATATATATATATATATATATATATATATATATATACATACACACACACACATTATATATATATATATATATATATATATATATATATATATATATATATATATATATATAAATCAGACTACAAATTAAAGTAATCAAGTAGTTTGTGAGGTTGTAGGCTTCAGTCACCATAATAGGGTAATAAACTCAACCATACAGATGGAGTAAAAGTGCTTCATGCCAGGAGTTTAGGTAATTTACTCATGTAGTTAAAAGGATGCTTGCTGAGGACGCATCTGGTACAGCCTATGGGGAGAATACCCAGGAGTCACCTGACCTGGGAGGGCTTAGATATTCCCTAGCAGGAGTAGGGGACTTATCTGGATGTCCTGGCCTCTTCTCATTAAAAAAAAGCTGATAAACAGTTAATTGATACATGTTCTGTGGTATTCCCTACAAAAATGAAGGTTAAATAAAAATGGAAAAAGGTCTTGTACTAAAAATGCTAAAACGTCAGTAATTCACCTTGGAAAAATAAGGTAATCTGTGTGCCTCCCTGGTCCAGAATAGATAATGCAACACTAAATTGAAAATGTGCATGGATCTTCCAGAATCTTCTAACCTTCACCCTCTGCCTCTGTTCAATGTCCCAAATGGTTGTTTGGCACCTGAATTATAAAAAGCATGCTAGAAACTGTATCAAATGTGCATGCAAGAAACACCCCATAAGAAAAACTGAAAGGAATGAACAGACAGAAAAGGCATAACATATGTCTAATGTGCAAGCTTGTTCTAAAGCAAGAAAAAAAAACTGAGAAGTAATGAGAAACATTTATTAGTCTTCTTTTCTCCAAGTATTGCTTAAGTAATATTTTTTGTTGCAAACAGACCATCAAAATCAGCTCAATTATTTATTTGACTTTGACTGGTTAACTTAACCATTAAAACAATAACATAACAATGAAAACAATAAGATAATTAGTATTAATTAAACAGTGCTCTTTTCTTTCTAAATGTTCATGACCTGGTATTGAATGACTCATACCTTGAATCTAAAGGCTAGCTGTGGAGCCAGCCAGAATCAGAAAATTCCTGACAGCACTTATCACATGCCTTTCAATATACGAGAAAAACTATCCATCCATCCATCTTAACCTATCCAAACCACTTAAAGTAGTTCAAGGTCAAATGGTTAGCGTTTATCCTAACTATATCAAGAACAACGCAGGAATTGGCTCTGTAAGGTACACCCACACACATTCACCAACAAGACACAAATTTTGAGTTAACCTAGCAGGTTTTGTAGTAGTACATAAAAGTGTGCAACTCGCATCTGTTCCTGAACCCTTTACAGTCTCAGCTAGGGATCAGGGTGGTTCAAAATACACAAGTCAGCTATAACATTAAAACCACTGACAGGTGAAGTGAATAACACTGATAATCTTTTAACAATGGGATCTGCCAATGGATGAGATATATTAGGCAACAAAAGAATGGTCAGTCCTTGAAGGTTATGTGTTAGACGCAGGACAAAAGGCAAGCATCAGGATCTGAGCAACTTAGACAATGGCCAAGATATGACAGCTAGACAACTGGGTCAGAGCATTTCCAAAGTGGCAAGACTTTTATGGTGTTCCCAATATGCAGAGGTTAATGCTTACATGGATAGTGAAGGCTAACTCACGTGAACAGCTACTGTAGCACAAATTGCTGAAAAACATAATACTGACATGAGAGAAAGGTGTCAGAACACACAGTGCATCGCAGGTTGTTGCATATGGGGCTGCATAACCACAGACTGTTCAATGTGCACATGCTGACCCCTGTCTACTGCCAAAAGCACCCACAATGGGCATGTGAGAGTCAGAACTGGACCATGGAGCAATAGAAGAAGGTTGCCTTGTCTGACAAATTAAGTTTCCTTTTAGATCATGGGGTCTGCCCGGTGCATGTGCATCATTTACCTGGGCTGAGTTGGCAGCAGGATTCACTATGGGAAGAAGGCAAGCCGGCACAGAGGCAGTGTGATGCTCTGGGCAATGTTCTGCTAGGATACCTTGTGACATGGCATTCCTGTGGATGCAACTTTGACACTTACCTAGAAATTATTTACCTAAAGACTGTTGTAGACCACATACTTCATGGCAATGGTATTCCCTATTGGCAGGTGGCCTCTTTCAGCAAAATAATGCACTCTGAAACACTGCAAAACTTTTTCAGGAATATTTTGAGGAACATGAAAAAGAGTTCATGGTGTTGACTTAGCCCCCAAATTCTCCAGATTTTAATCCAATCAAGAATCTGTAGGGTGTGCTGGAAAAATAAGTCCCATGCATGAAGGCCCCAACTTGCAATTTATAGGACTTAAGGTTCTGCTGCCAACAGTTTGGTGCCAGATACCACAGGACACCTTCAGAGGTCTTGTGGAGTCTATGCCTTGGCAGGTGAGAACTGTTTGGGTGGCATGTGGGGAACCTATACAATATTACGCAGGTTCTATAAATATTGTGGCTGATTGGTGTACAGTAATCCCTCCTCCATCGCGGGGGTTACGTTCCAGAGCAACCTGCGAAGTAAGAAAATCCGCGAAGTAGAAACCATATGTTTATATGGTTATTTTTATATATTTTAAGTCCTTATAAACTCTCCCACATGGTTTATAAATATTCCCCGTACAGATATACAGCATAAACCCTTTATATTCTCTTAGTTATTAGGTAAGATTCGTTGAAATTATGTATGTAAACTCAGTTTATATACTACAGTACTCACAAACATACGTATCATATATCATTGAGGAGTTTTATTTAATACGTAACAGTTTTAAACATATTGTAATTGAGTAGGTGATATAAAAATATGTGAAAAATCTAACACGTAAATGCTGTACATAAAACCAAAATGCTATTTTAAAGAAACTGTAGAGCGTCTCCGATATCACATTTGTTACAGCCAGGCCACCGGCAATAAATACCTAAAATGCAAATAAAATTATAATGCAAAACATTGTATAAAATGTATGCACAGTTACAATAAACGTACATACATGTACTGTACTAAGTACGTAGAAAAATAGTTTTGGGTACTCACCAACTTGTCAGATAACGATGACATTTACTGCACTGTCACAGCTGTGACTGCCTTGTCAACCGCTGAGTCATGAATTTCTTCTGCAGAAAAGCCCTTCTTTTCGCACACAATTTCTGGCCAGAATTTCTTCCAGCAGGCATTAACCGTGTCTTTCTTCATATCATTAAGGGCCTTCTGCACGTTCACCATACACGATGTGATCATGTACTTATGCCAGTACTCCTTCAGGGAAAAGTCATCGTCCGTGTCCATTGCCTCGACCATGTGTTGCAGGCTGTTCCTTGTGTACAATGCCTTGAAAGCCCGGATAACTCCTTGATCCATTGGCTGAATCACTGATGTCGTATTTGGTGGCAAGAACTCAATTTTTACACCTCGGTAGGATAGATCCAAGGGATGACCGCCAGCATTGTCCAGAAGTAAAAGGACTTTGAAATCCAGCCCTTTATCTGCCAGATAGATCTTTACTTCCGGGATGAAACATTGGTGAAACCAATCCGACGTTAGGCGTTTCGTAATCCACGCCTTCGGGTTGTGCATCCAGTACACAGGCAGCAGGTTTTTATTCTTATTTTTCAGGGCTCGGGGGTTTTTGGACTTATAAATGAGCCCAGGCTTTATCATAAAGCCCGCAGCATTGGCGCACATGACCAGCGTGATGCGATCTTTGTGCGCCTTAAACCCCGGGGCATTTGCCTCTTCCTTCGTGATAAAAGTACGAGACGGCATCCGCTTCCAAAATAGGGCCGTCTCATCCATATTAAACACGGTTTTAGGCTGATATCCGCCTTCCTCAATAATCGTCTTGAACGTGTCGGTGACAAATTTCTCGGCTGCGGCTTTGTCTGCGGAGGCAGCCTCTCCTTGCAGGTTAACACTGGCCAAGTTGAACCTTTTCTTAAATTTTTCAAACCAGCCCTTGCTGGCAGTAAATTCACGGCTCTCGCTGGGGGATTCAGCAGAAGTTCCAGGTCGAGGGTCGTCGTCGTCATCATCTGGAGCATCTCCAGCATCCGCAAACCTATCATAAAGTTGCTTGGCCTTTTGTCGGATGATATTGGTGTCCACGGGGATGTTTTTCTTCCGGCAGTCTTCGATCCAAATCCCTAACGCAGATTCCATCCGGACTACCGCCTTACTACGTCCACTTACACTTCGTTTCGCCTCCTGGTTAAAGGACACTGCAGCCGTAGATCGTATGTTCTTTTCCTCCTTCTTAATATAACGAACCGTGGACTCGTTGATACCGTAGTGGCGTCCTACAGCGGCGTAGCTTTTCCCTTCCTTCAGCATGTCCAATAGTTTCACCTTTTCAGCAATTGTTAGCATCTTCCGTTGGCGCTTCGGCACGGCCCCAGTAGCAGGAGAAGATTGCTTTGTAGACATAACGAAGAGCTTGACTACAGTACGCACAAAGCAAAACGTTGATGCTGAATGAGTGAGATGAGATGAGATGAGATGCCGGCTTTAAGTGAAATCGAATTCTGCGCTCCCTGTCGTTGAGCCAGTCAGCACCCAGGAGCTTAACCGCGTCCTCTGATTGGGTAGCTTCTTAGCCATCCGCCAATAGCGTCCCTTGTTTGAAGTCAAATGCGTCCCTTGTTTGAATTCAAATGGGCAAACTATGAGGAAGCGCATGTACTGTAGACCGCAGACATCCGCGAAGCAGTGAAAAATCCGCGATATACATTCACATATGCTTACATTTAAAATCCGCGATGGAGTGAAGCCGCGAAAGACGAAGCGCGATATAGCGAGGGATCACTGTATAGTGCAATATAGTGAACATTCCCAATGTAGATCGTATGCCTAATCAGGAGAGGCATCTTTTCAGCCTTAGTTAAGGTAATTGGTGAAGGAAGTCCAAATTTCATAGCAGTTCCACAGTTACGTATTTAATATTTTACTGTAGGTATATAAAGCTTTCTGACGTGCCAGAATGTTTTAGTCCATTTGCATTGAACCGACAGGAGGCAAAAGTCATAGTAGAAATATGCCAGTTCTTGAACACTATCTTATAGTGATAAATTCTAGGGGTTTTTAAAATCCAGAGCTCAGTATCTTTCAAAAGTTATGAACTACTTTTTCAAATTAACCTAGACGGTGAATGCTTTCAGAGAATTGTACTATATTGTACACATACAGTGCATCCAGAAAGTATTCACAGCGCATCACTTTTTCCACATTTTATTATGTTACAGCCTTATTCCAAAATGGATTAAATTCATTTTTTTCCTCAGAATTCTACACACAACACCCCATAATGACAACTTGAAAAAGTTTACTTGAGGTTTTTGCAAATTTATTAAAAATAAAAAAATTGAGAAAGCACATGTACATAAGTATTCACAGCCTTTGTCGTGAAGCTCAAAATTGAGCTCAGGTGCATCCTGTTTCCCCTGATCATCCTTGAGATGTTTCTGCAGCTTAATTCAGTTGACCGGACATGATTTGGAAAGGCACACATCTATCTATATAAGGTCCCACAGTTGACAGTTCATGTCAGAGCACAAACCAAGCATGAAGTCAAAGGAATTGTCTGTAGACCTCCGAGACAGGATTGTCTTGAGGCACAAATCTGGGGAAGGTTACAGAAAAATTTCTGCTGCTTTGAAGGTCCCAATGAGCACAGTGGCCTCCATCATCCGTAAGTGGAAGAAGTTCGAAAACCACTAAGACTCTTCCTAGAGCTGGCCGGCCATCTAAACTGAGCAATCAGGGGAGAAGGGCCTTAGTCAGGGAGGTGACCAAGAACCCGATGGTCACTCTGTCAGAGCTCCAGAGGTCCTCTGTGGAGAGAGGAGAACCTTCCAGAAGGACAACCATCTCTGCAGCAATCCACCAATCAGGCCTGTATGGTAGAGTGGCCAGACGGAAGCCACTCTTTAGCAAAAGGCACATGGCAGCCCGCCTGGAGTTTGCCAAAAGGCACCTGAAGGACTCTCAGACCATGAGAAAGAAAATTCTCTGGTCTGATGAGACAAAGATTGAACTCTTTGGTGTGAATGCCAGGCGTCACGTTTGGAGGAAACCTGGCACCATCCCTACAGTGAAGCATGGTGGTGGCAGCATCATGCTGTGGGGATGTTTTTAGCGGCAGGAACTGGGAGACTAGTCAGGATAAAGGGAAAGATGACTGAAGCAATGTACAGAGACATCCTGGATGAAAACCTGCTCCACAGCGCTCTTGACCTCACACTGGGGCGACGGTTCATCTTTCAGCAGGACAATGACCCTAAGCACACAGCCAAGATATCAAAGGAGTGGCTTCAGGACAACTCTGTGAATGTCCTTGAGTGGCCCAGCCACAGCCCAGACTTGAATCTGATTGAACATCTCTGGAGAGATCTTAAAATGGCTGTGCACCGATGCTTCCCATCCAACCTGATGGAGCTTGAGAGGTGCTGCAAAGAGGAATGGGCAAAACTGGCCAAGGATAGGTGTGCCAAGCTTGTGGCATCATATTCAAAAAGACTTGAGGCTGTAATTGCTGCCAAAGGTGCATCGACAAAGTATTGAGCAAAGGCTGTGAATACTTGTGTACATGTGATTTCTCAGTTTTTTTATTTTTAATAAATTTGCAAAAACCTTAGGTAAACTTTTTTTCACATTGTCATTATGGGGTGTTATGTGCAGAATTCTGAGGAAAAAAATGAATTTAATCCATTTTGGAATAAGGCTGTAACATAACAAAATGTGGAAAAAGTTATGCGCTGTGAATACTTTCTGGATGCACTGTATAGCACCACTGAACATTTACTGTAAATAAGAGAATATAGTTCGGAATCACTATGAGTGAGAGTGACAGCTACAACGGACTGGTGTCTGAACTGGTTTTTGCCTTATGCTGATAGATCTAGCTATGGCTCCTACAAATCTGAAGTTGGCTGACTGGGTTAATGGAGTGGTTGATTTAGACACACTTAATATTTACAACATCTTAATAGATGATTCTAACAATGGTTCAACCTTTCTGCATCTGTGAGGTTGTTCTTGTCCAATTGTTGTACATCCAGGTTT
Organism: Erpetoichthys calabaricus; assembly: GCF_900747795.2. NCBI lineage: Eukaryota > Metazoa > Chordata > Cladistia > Polypteriformes > Polypteridae > Erpetoichthys > Erpetoichthys calabaricus. Next base: position 98,448,598 of record NC_041406.2, read on the forward strand.
AATGGTCATCTTTTGCCTTTATGTCTCCATTCTATGATATTTACTCTACTATATTCTACTGCTGCATTTGTCAGTGTTATCACTACTAATACTACCACCTTGAAATTCTGAGTTGTTTTGTTATCTTTCCTTTGTAAAGCTCATTCTAATGGTGCTTACTGGAAAGAAACTTCATAAAATATGACTGACTGACTGTATTTCATCCAATAAAATTCATGCACCTTGTCAGCTAAAATGAAGTGAGTACATTTTAGGTGAACGGAACAAGCCTGGAGCAATAATTTATCATGCCTATCTCTGTCCAAATGATCATGACTTGAGAACAAATGATATGAATTGCTGCTGGGCACAAAGAGGTTGTTCATTTGTAAGACATTTTTTTCACATTCAAAAGCAGAGTAGCACAGATGTTGTTAGGCATTAATTGGCAGTCTTTCTGTCATGCAGCTTGATTATAAAAAGCAAAGGGCACTGAGTGGTAGCAAGTGGGTTTTTGTAGAGAGACTTAAACCTCTGCACTTAATATTAAGAATAATTTCTCAGGCTCTTTTTTATTCTTGACTAAATCTGTAGAAGAGGTTAATCCCACCAATCCTTGTGAAGTCATCAAATGTTTTATGTTATTCTACACAAATTTGCTATGTCTGATTTTAATTTGAAAATGTAGGTCAGAGCACATTAACTTTAAAGAGTTTGTAATTTAAAAAAAAAAAAGCAAACTTCTTTGAGGCTGTTTGACTGTGCCTCTGTGTGACCATATTATAATCTCAAGACCCTCCTGTTTAAATTGCGCAGAAGGCTTCTTTCTTCAACTTGAGGACTTCCCTTAACATTGGACTAAACCAACAGGTCCTCGGCACCAACTAAACTCTAGCCACAGCATAAATGTGGTACAGACAGCCTCAGGTAACATGACAAAATTATAACATTTCTCCCTGTGGACAAAGTTAGTTAGCTAGTTAGTTTGTCCTATCTACAATATAGTACTTTCACATCTTGAACTTCAATCAATCAACTTGTTGGTGGTGATCCCACATGACAAGTAAAAGTGCCTTTTCTTGAGCTAAGCCCAACTAGGTTATGTGGGAAACCCTGCTATCTGCAGCTTGCCAACAAATGTCACTTTCATGCATGGCTCTAACAGTTTTCAGAGGAAGCAATGGGAAGAAGCACTGGATGGGCTTGTATCCACCTCTGAGCGTGAGGTAACTGTGGTAAAAAGTTGTGTTGTGGCAAGGCCATACAAATGGATGAATCTGATAAGAAATACTGAAAGCCCTGGACATTGTGGAGTTATTTTTGACAACATGCCTCTCCAATGGTCAATGAAAGGCTTTTAGTAGGAGTTTAGTACCTTGAGTTTGGCAGACTAAGGGGCTGTTGTGGAGTGAAACTTTGTTATAAGATGATACATATTTTGTATGTCTATTTGTAAGTCAGACAAAGTAAATGTAAAATTAGTGTTTCAGGAGAAATGTTTTATTTCATTGATGAGAACAGCAATTCTTTCATGTCTAATCAACCCCCTGAGTCTTTAGGACTGACTCAGGATCTGAATTTTATGGCAGAGTTGGGGAAGGTACCTAAAACAAGAATGGCAAGAAGGATTCTTGGCAGGCCATTCTTAATAAGCCAACCCCAGCAAGCCATAAACCAAAATTAGCTGGCAAGCTTCAGCTTAACAAATTGTCATGGTGGCAGGCGTGAAAAGGCATGTGCACCCGATCGTCTCAAGTATGGCTGTTTAGGATTGAAATCAGACGCCATTTTGTACCACAATGCCCTATTGGTGTAAGGATTTGGACAGAGAATCCATAAATTTGGTCACTTTACTGTCACTCTCTCACACACCATGGCCATGAAGAGAACACCAAAAGCAAGAAGCACAATTTAGCAGCCATACTGAGACAGGCATGCATCCTGGCCTGAAGAAAGCAGACTAGAAATGATTACTTAACTTGGGACATTTAAATAACTATGAAAGCTGACTAGAAATAATGACTTAGTTAGGGATATTTAAATAAGTATGCGTCTGTTTGCCACCTGAAACAACGCATATAGCATTTATCAGGTTGTATGGTTGCCAAAATTCACATGTACTTTGCTTATTGTTATAATAATAACAGCAGCAATAAGCACAAAATTCCCAAAATTATCTACTGAGCTAAAGCTTGCCAACTAAGTAGTTTATGGCCATTCTGTGGGGGTTGGTTGAGAGTATGTCCTGCAGAGAATCACTTGCCAAACCAGTTTGGGACACTTCCCCCAATCTTGCCATAAACTCCACATCCTTAGTCAGTCCTAAAGACTGGGGGCACATTGGTTAGACATGAAAGCATTGCTGGTCTCATCAGTGAAATAAAAAAAATTCTTCCTGAAACACTATTACATTTGTTTTGTCTGACGTACAAATAAAATATATAAACTATTTATCAACACATACAAAATTTCACCCCACAACAGCGGTGGTCCCTATTTTTAAAGGGGGAGCAAGAGGAATCATACTCTCAGCTACCCCCGGCAAAGCCTATTAGAGGTATTGGAAGACAGACTGACAAGTTAAACCTCAGATCCAGGAAGCACAATGAGAATTCTGTGCCGGTGGTGGAACAGTGCACCAACTTTTTCTTCTTGTACCTATATTAGATAAGTCATGAGATTTTGCCAATGCAGTGTACGTGTACACTGCAGAAGTCTATGATCATGACCACCCCCCCCCCAGTATATTGTGAGAAGTGCTTCAAGAGTATGGGGATCCCATGGCTACTGGGGCATATCACTTGGTCCTTGTGTTTGAAGAATCACAACTGAGTTTGCATACTTTGATCAAGGTCAGATATTCATGCTGGACTCCACCAAATGAGCCTCCTATCTACACTCTTGTTAATGATTTTCATGGAGGGTATCCAACTGGAGGACATAAGGATTGCATCTCTGGTGTTTGTAGATTCTGTCCTCTTGGCCTCATCAGACTATGATCTTTTTCACTAGTCACACTTGTGTGTTTCTTGCATGGCTCATTGGAAAAAGACCCAGGACATGCTGAAGGGATTATATCTCTCAGTTGGCTAAAGGTTCATCTGTAAATTTCATAGTAGGTGTAGGAAGAAGTTACTAAGGACAGGGTGGTCTGGTCAGCCCAGATCAGCAGCTTGCTCCTGCAGCAATAATGACGATTAATAGATTGAAAATGATGATGATGACAATGATTATCTCTAAAGCAGGAATTTTGCAAAATTCTAAGTCTTATGATTTGTTTTGCATTATGGTGGTCTTAGTAAGCATGCACAGATTTTTCAGGAAGTAAGAATACTTCTTGAGTCTCAGACAGTCACATGAATTTACAGCAAAAACACATACTTCAGGAGGGGAGTGAACGGAATGGCATCTTAGAAAATTGGGTATACAGTTTTAAAGATGATTCCACTATAGACATGGTGGTAAATTAACAGGGGATAATAATGCTTTTAGTCAAAGTTAAATCACTGGCAGAGGCATTTTGGAAACCTGTGAAAGGGGAACTGTAGTCATCTAACAAAAGCATTCTCAAGAGATGAAGTGATGGACTCACATTCTGACAATATCATAAACCTGTAAGAATGAAATGTTTGCAGCAGATAAGATGTGAAATTTTAACGACTATTATGCATGCTCACCCACATGGCAGAAACAAACTGTCAAGAATCAAGAGTAACCCAGAAAATGTGAATAGTATGAATTAATATGAAATTAATATGAATTAATGTTTTCTTGATATGAAATAATAGGAAGCAAACAGACATATAAGATTAACTCGGAGAACAGCAGGTAGCTTTTCCTGTCTGGATTGGTCTTAATTAAGAGTTTGGTTAATTATTAGCATACCAAGTTAGAAAATGTACTCATGACATAATAGAATAGAATACCTTTTATTGTCACTACACATATGTACAATGAGATTAAAAGCAGCTCCTTCAGTGCAGACATATATGTAGAACACAACAAGTAAATAAACAAATAGTGCAAAAAGTTGCAAAAAAAAGTTCTGCGACGCTATATACAAATGGAAAGAATAATAACTAAATCGAGTTATTGCACATTATTTAAATACTGGAAAGAATAAATAACTATTGCACTATTGGGTTATTGCACATAATTTAAATATTGCACAATAATGATGATCATGTGCTGTGAGTAGTGGATGTTGGACCCTGAGAGTATTGATATTGTACAGTATACAGATATTACATAGTTATTATCAGTACCATTTAGATATTGGATATTGCACAGCTGATGGATAGAAGGAAGTCCAGGGGTTGGGGGTTAGACTGTGTAGTCAGTGCATGTGTGAGTTTAGAATGGTTATGGCTTTTGGGAAAAAACTGTTCTTGAGTCTGTTTGTCCTTGTTGTGATGCACCTGTAGTGCCTCCCTGAGGGCAGCAGGTCAAACAGATCAGAGCCAGGATGGGAGCTGTCCTTGATGATGTTTTTTGCTCTACTGAGGCAGCAGGAGGTGTACATGTCCATCAGGGAGGGGAGAGGGCAGCCGATGATCTTCTGTGCTGCCTTTACTACTCGCTGAAGCCTCTCCCTGTCTGCCATGGTGCAGCTGCCGTGCCATACTGTTATACAATACGTCAGCAGGCTCTCAATGGATGAGCGGTAGAAGGTCAGTAGCAGACTGGAGTCCAGGTTGCGCTTTCTGAGGACCCTCAGGAAGTGTAACCGCTGCTGAGCCTTCTTGATGACTGCTGTGATGTTGTCTGTTCAGGAGATGTCAGCGGAAATAAGAACGCCAAGAAACCGGAAGGTATGGACCCTCTCCACACACTCGCCGTTGATGCGTTCAGGTGCATTCGAAGGTTGTGCATCAGCAGGCACTGTATCCTTCAGTGTACACATGTCAGTAGGTAGGTTCTAAAACATTCTTAATCCATTTCAAGGTTGCAGGGTGAAAGTTCATCTCACCTGGATTGAGAAAAAGGCTGACAACTATCAGGACGAGACAACAGTCCATTATTAGGGACAACTCTCACTCACACAAGCACATACTGTAAACCCCCACACACACTTCATAATCATACACAGAGACAATCTGCAATTGCCTTTAAACATAACCTAAATTAAAAAAAAAAAAAAAAAAAAAAACTTTTGTAATGAATACCTTCTTTGCCAGACTACGTCTGTTCTTAATAATTTTCATTAAATGGGACTTGCAAAGCTATTCAATTATAACAAATGTTAGAGAATAACAGAAGTATATGGCAGTGACTAACCACCATGGCTATCAGGTAAATAAGGCACTCTGGGGTAAATTAGAGTGCCTGTGAAATAGTTTAGCGTTATAATTTGAAGTTAATAGAGCTGCAATGTTGGTTTAGCGTAAGGTGAATACTGAGTAAACGTTTATTTATTCTGTGCATAATGGTTTAGTTAGGATGATTTATTTATATCTAGATAACCTTTTGTTTTTCTTGCTTGCATTTTATATTTTTATGGTTAGGAAGATCATTTAAGTTATGTGTTATGACTTAAGGCATCAGGAGGTGCGAGATACGGATGCACTGGTTCTCTTATGTATGCACTCAACCAGCTGGGAAGACTTTATAAAGCAGAAACAATTTGCTGTTCCAGAGGTTTCTGTGTATGCCTAGAACAGCTTATAAATGTATGATTCCCCATGGCACGTAAATAGCTTGTGACAGTGAGTTACTACTCCGTGTACACAGTCTGACGGTTATTCACTAACTTTTATTGGGGATCTGTTAGCCATCAGTAGTGGCTATCGGAAGTGAAAAAGAGGAAAATCAGGTAAGGTAAAATTAAAATAGTAAAGTTACTCGTAGTTGAAGTTACACAGAACAATTCTCTGTTTTAAAGCAGACAAGTCTGCAAATTCACCAATGGTCTTCAATCTGAGATTTTGAAATTTCAAAACTCTGTAGAGTATGATCTTTGTGAGTTGTTTAAACAATAACTAAACTGTTTTGACAGATTTCTTTAAAGAATTAAGTGTACTACATATCATCCAAATTGGTTCAAAGGGGGCCAAGTTGTTTCATGTAGATAGACAGACAGAGCACATCTAAAAATGGAATAGAAACAGTCATGTAGTAAATTGTAAATCCCACCTTTCACAGCAACTATCATTACAAGCTATTTAACAAACAAAGTAAGATGAAAGTCAAATAATAAAGACAAGCAACTCAATGGAAAAATGTAGATTTTGAAAAGAGGCAAATAAAACATAGTGGGGTTTTCCAATGGTTAGTATAACTAAAAGTTTCCAGTTAGACAAGCATAATTCTGGAAGACACATGGTCACTGGTCATGAAAGTAATAAAACTATTGTGTATTGTGAGCCATACTTGAAGCAGTAAATAGAGAAGACGAAAAACAGAAAACAACGCCCGTGGGAAGAAGTGGCTTAAATGTGTTAGACTGATTAATGAGCCAAAAAATTTTTTTTAATTATAAAAAATAAGCAGAATATAAATTATGTAGTGTTTTCTTTCTAGACAGACCTTTGAATTTTTATTTTAATTTGAAAAAATAATGACATCTGTTGCTGTTCATTTATATAAATTGATTCATTTCTATAAAGCTATTATAAATGTGATCTGGCACCATGTATAAAGATTAACTCTTATTCTTCCTGGTCAAATAGTTTCCTTAACAAGACACAAGAAAAAACTTGGTTAGCATTATTGTTATCTTGATTAAAACGGCAATGTTTGAAATTCTATGTGCTGTTCAGAGACTCTCAATGAAACTCCCAAAACGTGCCCATTGGATCATTACAGGACAACCACTTTAACTTTGGGAGACATGCAAACAAAATGTTCTGTGGCTACAGCAGTCATTTCATATTAAAACATCAATTTTAATTTTAAGTGCAAAAATTGATTCAATCTGCAGAGAGTGCATTGTTTAGCTTATCAGATGTCATTTAAAGTTTAGCTCTTGGCCATGTTATATCTTTTAATAAATGAAAACAACACATTTACATTTAGCTATGTTTCAGATTATGCAATCAATCAATCTTTCTTCTTATGACTAAACTGTATGCACATCAGTATAGACAATGATGACTGATCTAAGAGGTTCTTGTGTTCAAAATTTTTGGATATGCACTTGATTCAACCTTCTGTTAAAATCCAGTGTAGTTAAGTGGCTCTTAAAGCAAAGAACTAACTGAAAAAAGACTACACAAGTGTTAACCCATGTTCATTTTGTGAAAAATCCCCAGACATACTGTGAACTGAGAGAACATTTTCTACAATTTCCATGTAATTATTTTCTCAGTCACTGACCCTATTATATGCACATACACTGTTGTTTAAAGCATATGGCATCTGTGTATAATTCAAAGGCAGAACGACTAAATATTGAAGTGAACAGGCACTACTGTACCAATGGGTATGAATACTATGTTAAAAGACATCTATAATATCATTCAGTGTATTGGGTATATTAAGATCACCACCCAAAAAATGTTCTGCCAAAGAAGGCCCTGCAAGTAGGAAACTGATCACTGGTTAAAGAGGCAATTTAGGGCCAACATGATTTGAGGGAATGATGCAATTAATTAGTCTGCTAACAAGCAAGTACAACAGTGGTGCCAACAAAAAGCAAATCAGAAAGCACACAGCAGACAAAGAATCAACAATCTTCAATCTTGTCTGTAATAATCAAGATGGCATAGCTACAGCTGGCCAACTAACAAACTCTGAAGGACCAGAAAAAAACCAATCTCAAACCAAACTGATCAAACAAATCCTGGTTCCTGCTAAGGCAAGATATGGGGAAACATAGCTGGTGGTAGAGGTGTGCTGATAGTCCATTTATAACTGCATTGTATGTGTTTGGGTGCAGGATAAGGTATTGTTAGAATTACAATTTTTAACTTAAACAAATGTTTTAAATGCATTTTTATTTAAAAAGTGTTTATTTAAACAGTCAGTCATCAGTCAGTCCTTTTTCCAACCCGCTATATCCTAACACAGGGTCACAGGGGTCTGCTGGAGCCAATCCCAGCCAGCACAGGGTGCAAGGCAGGAACAAATTCCGGGCAGGTGCAAAGTTTAATTTCAAAGGTGCAAATCACTTCATCACCAATTGTAGCACAGTGGAACCTCGGGCCACAACCATAATTCATTCCAAAACTCTGGTCGCAACCCAATTTGGTCGTGACCCAAAGTAATTTCCCCCATAGGATTGTATGTAAATACAATTAATCCGTTCCAGACCGTACGAACTGTATGTAAATATATATACGCTCGCTCACGCTCTCTCTCTCGTTCGCTCACTGCACAGGGAATGCACAGAGAGAGACTCAACACGTGCGGAAATCATTGGTGCGTACGAACCGGAAGGGAAACTGGCTTGTTTGCCACCCGAGTGTGTGGTCGTGAACAGATGCAAAATTTGGCAAACTTTTTGGTCGTAACCCGATTTGTATGTGTTCCGAGACGTTCGTGACCCGAGGTTCTACTGTATATAGAATATGTGAAAGTATAAAGGTACTTTTTCTTTACACCCAATTTGTACTTTTTTATTTTAACAAACTGTGCACATTTATACTGCACATCCATCTCTCTTTGTAAGAGCCAACAAGAGTTAACCATCATGCTCGGAGTAAATTTTTCCCGATATCAGTCTTCCATCACCTTTATATCTTGATGAAATCTTTCCTCATGCTCATCTCTAACATCGCTTAGATTTGGTGGAAAAAAGCCGAGATGAGAATGTAAAAAATGCATCTTCAGTGACATTCTGGCTCCCGTAACCTAATATACTTTCAGCATATTCTCCACAAGCTCAGCATAATTCTCTGCTCTGTGACTGTCAAGAAAATTCTGGACAACCTGTACGAATGAGTGTTCTGATTCAGTTGGCTTCAGTTTCCTTTTGAACTCATCGTCAAGCATCAGTTCACGTATTTCAGGGCCAACAAAAACACAATCCTTAATTTTGGCTTCACTTTTCTCGAGACGAAACTTATTTCTTAAATGCTGAAATGCAGTGCCTTTACTGTCCAGTCACCCTAGTTGTCCAAGACCTGGAACATCATAACTAAAAAATGGGACGTGCTGGACGAAAATGGTTTTCAGATTTGGAGTCAGCAAGTGAAATTTGTTAAAGTACAGATGAAAGAATCCCAGTAGCAAAATGCTTGTTGACCAGTGTAATCAAAGCACAATCAGACATTTTAGATAGACAGATAGACATTCCATTTGAGGAAGAACTGCAGAAGTACATGGGCTTGTGGCACAGATACTGTAGACATTTACTGTTCAATAATTGTGATTGCTGGCTTTCTCTGCTAGTAATTTCTCTTTTGAAGCTAGGGCCTATAGTGTTATTCATTAGTATTAGACACTTAGCATATATTTGTTTTGCTTTTCAGTATGTATGTGTTTTGTATCAGACTGTTTAAGTTGACATAGTCTTCATTTTATGGTTATTTTACATCCAATATTAATATCAATGGACCACTTGCAGGGGTTTTTCCTTGAATCTCATCCACTTCTGAGACAATCACCAGAATCACTTCTGGAGTCAGAAAATCATTCTGAATATCTCAGGGCTGCTGTTCTAGAGCTCACGGAAGTAGTCCCAGACATTCCTGCATTCTTGAACTCATACACACAATTAAAGGGCCAGACAACCTGAATGGCCACCACTTAGCTTGGCTCATATCCTACTGTGCCCCTATTGCCCTGGCCACCTTTTACCACCCAGAGAAATTTGTCAAAATATTAATGATAAAGTATAAATATTTTAAAATATATTATAATAAATTATTAAAAATAAAATGCATCAATTTTATACCCTAAAATAAAAGTTCAAAATCTCAGAGAGAAATTAACACATAAAAATTCAAACTTATTAGCCATCCCAAAGGTCTCTGTGAATACAGGCTTAAGTACACAAACAAAAATACAGCAATTACCTTAAGTGTCAACAAATTGACAATAAAGGAGTTGTGGAACAAGATACACATTTACATAATGAAAGAAAATTGCAACTGTGAAGACAGTTTACAAGCAAGAATTTCAATTAGGTTTAACAAACCTGCGCTCACTATTTTAAACATGTTTCTTAAGTATCTGTACTCTCTCTACAAAGCCATAGGTTGTGGCAATAGACAGACAGAATTATTAATAAGGTTTGATTTCCGCCTATACAGTTCTACTTACCTGTGAAATTCTTTTAAACAAGCACCAGGATGGCACTGCTATTAAAATTATTATTTTTACTGATGGTTTACCAGAGTCATAAAGTAATGGCTCAATCTAGATCAAAACTTGTAGAGGTTTTTGTCAGGTTTCTTATCATCATTTCATTACAAAATATAATTCATTTACAGCATTTACCTTTCAGAGAAGTTAATGTTTAAACATAATCGTAAGCTTAACGTTTCAGTGCTGTGGTCAGCTAGTACTCCAGACATTACTTAAAGCAGCCTACTGCCTTAAGATTATCAAAATGGAAAGCCTAGCAGCTACAGAAAACCAAGGAAAAGTAGTGGCATTCAAGCAATGATTGATTGGTATTAACAGTCCCACAGTGTGCCAAGAAAATATTACCCACACCATTATACCACCATCACTGACTGTGGACACAAGGTAGGTTGGGTGCATGGATTCATGCTGTTGATGCAAAATTCAGATCCTACCATCTGCTTCTGCAGAAATTAAGATTCATCAGACAAGGCTTCACTTTTCTAGTCTTTAACTGCCCGGTTTTGATGTGTCCGCGTCTACTGCAGTCTCCGCTTTTTCTTCCTGGCTGAAAGGAATGGAACCTAACATGGTTTTCTGTTATTGTAGCCCATTGGCCTCGTGGTTCTATGTGCTCTGCATTCTGAGATGCTTTTCTGCTCATCATGGTTGTACAGAGTGGTTATTTGAGTTACCATTGCTTTTCTCAATTGGAACCAGTTTGGCCATTGTTCTCTGACATCTCCTATCAAGAAGGCATTCTTTTCAACATTCTGAATAAACTCTACAGATTGTTGTGCATGAAAATCTCAGGAGATCAGCAGTTACAGATATAATCAAACCAGTCCATCTACCACCAATAATAACATCACAGCTGAAATCACTGACATCACATGTTTTTCCCATTCTGGTGTTTGATGTGAAAATTACCTGAAGCTCCAGACCAGTAACTGCATGATTTTATGCGTTTCACTGCTGCCACATGATTGGCTCCTTAGATAAGCACAAATAAGCATGTGTTCCTAATAATTTTCTCAGCAAGTGTATGTGTATGTATATTTTTTATATATATTTTTTATATATATATATATATATATATATATATATATATATGTAACGTACTATGTACCTTGTTCTCTGTGTTGGCAACATCACAAATTATAACAAATGTAAATATTGCCATTTTCATAAAGAACTGCTATGAATTTATTTGTTAAACATATTTAAAGGCAGACTACATATATGGATCCCAGCCATGGACACTACCTGTGTAGACTTTGCATATGTCGAACGTCTGCATGGGTTTTTCTCTAGGTACTTCGCCTCCTAAATCTCAAAGACATGTTAAATTAACATATGGTTATAATTTAGCCAAGTACAGCATCTGTAAAAGTAAGGGTGCATCTGTCATCAGACTGACTGGAACCCGTGTACCCAGTGCTCCTCAAAACACTGGACTAGATAAGTGAGTTAATAAATAAATGAATAAATAAATGTCAGTCAGTCAGTCAGACAGACAGACGTGCTATGTTGGTTGCCAAAGATGTAATGCAGAAAATACAAGGTAATGTTCATGACAATGAACAGACAGTCTAAGCTAAGATATAACATATGAACTGTTTCACCCTCGCCAAACCCTAGACATCAATTAACCAAAGTTTCACAAGAACAGACTAAATTGCCCAGGAAGACACTGTACAGTGTACACTTTAATGAAATTTTGGTCTAGTAACTTAAGCATGTCGATGCAGGCTGAACTGAGACACACCAATGGATGGCAAAATACAACACCCATAGACCATAATGTAGGATAACACTGCTGTTTAAAGATGAAGTACTATCAGCAAGCATATTCCAATGCACCTAACCATGTGTAATTTATTTGTATAAAAATATCACTTAAGTAAATAGCAAATTTATATTTCAAATTAAATAAGGCAGAATTAATGAAGCAATGCTTTAAAAGAAAAAAAAGAAAAAACTATGAACAATTATTTTGACAAGTATCGAAAATATTTTAATGGGAGCTGAAAAATAAATGTGGTTAGTTTTGATATGCAACAAAAGGGAACAATAAATAATTTAATAAAAAATTTGTTTTTTCTTTTTCAGAAGACTGTTTAAACTGCTCAAGCATATCACCATAATTAATTGCCTTTTTGAAGTGACTTTTCGTAATGGTGTCATAGTCTTGTGTATAGCTGATGGGAGGGACACCTTTATGTTGCCAATTTCTAAAACCACAAAACAGACTATTTGTCTTTACAAAATTAAATTATAAGTTTATCATTTTTCACCCTCATAACTATTTGAAACATCACTTTATGTTTATTTGCACTTTTTTTAATATAGGCAAATGCTTGCCTCCTGAGAGAAGTTTGTGCAGCCGGGAGAAAATAAAAAGCAAATGAAGTTATGCTTCCCCCTAGTGGTGGACAACCATTTCTTACAATAACTTTTCAGGCTCCTCAAGATCCCCAACTTCTAAAAACAGACAGTTGTAGATAATTTTAAAGTCACAAATAAATCATTGTTTAACTTGTTGCAAGTTAAAATGACTATATTCTGATACAAAAAAAAAAAAAAAAAAAAAACAACACCTGACAAGACTGCCATGCACGAAAGTAAATTAAAATTTAGCTAAAAAGACTTTTGATACTGAATATGAACAAAATACCTTTTCCATGTCATCCAAAGTTTATGTGATGTGCCACTACTACGTTCCTATTTTTATTCAAATAAATCTGCTCTTTTGTTTGTGCTGTATTCTCATTGAGTAACTGCAATATACAAATATTGCACCACTTTCTTTGTGCTGTAAACAGTAAACTTACAGAATCAACAGACATCAATTTACCTTCTTAACTCATGCTGTCGAACATTTCTTCATGTAGGTCGCAAACAGCCTAACTGGGAATCCCTTACAGAAAAGTGATAGATACTCCTCTTTTTATTATGACAAGTGCATCAAGACACCTCACAGGTGGTGCAGTGGTAGTGCTGCTGCTTTGCAGTAAAGAGACTGTGGAAGATTGTGGGTTCGCTTCCCGATTCCTCCCTGTGTGGATAGCGCTTTGAGTACTGAGAAAAGCGCTATATAAATGTAATATATATTATTATTATTATTATTATTATTTGGTATGGTTTGAGCTAGATGCCATTAGGAGTCATTTCACTTGCATATCAGTAAACTTAACACTAGAATTACCAGAGTCTACGAAAAAACTCGTAGATCCGGCCCACCTTAAAACCGTTCTCACCTCTCTTTTGTCTTCTAAATGTGCACGAGCAGCAAGCAGCCGACTATTCCATCCCCCACCGCCGCAGAACGGTCACTAAGTTTTCCCAGCTCATGTCTTGTTTGATTATCTGGGAGTGACTGAACTGCTGGAGTTTTAGAGTGGAAATAATAGATCGTTATTTGGAACACACGCAGTTCATGTGTGTTTCTGTTTCTGTGTAAACACATTTTTAAAACAGAAACTTTTTCATATTTTAGTAGTAAATGACAAAATGTAGGCATAAACTATATAATGTATGAAGCCTGAAGTCCAACGATCAAGTAAACACTTTTACAAAAGGTTCAAGGAAGATACAACACCTTCCGTGGCATAGCGGTAAAATTTGTTGACTTGTAATCAAGAGTCCCGGTTCGATCCCCACTCACTCCTATATTTGCCGTTTTCAGTAGTGAGCTCCTCTTTTTGTTAATATTATACAGTACACACATACATTTGGTTTGCATCTGTAACACACGGTGTGCATGAGCTGGGAAAACTTAGTGAACGTTCAGCGGCGGTGGGGGATGGAATAGTCGGCTGCTCGTGTTAATCAGCACATTTAGAAGACAAAGGAGAGGTGAGAACAGTTTTAAGGTGGGCCGGATCTACGAGTTTTTTCGTAGACTCTGGTAATTCTAGTGTTAAAAAGCTCAGCACCATGTTCAGTTTTTAAAAGTGATATTTCACCAAACAAAACAAATTTCATAATGTGCAGCTGTCAAACAATGTCTGTAATGGTACAATGCCTACTTTTCATGGTGCCATCCTCCTCTTCTTCTTCATCACTATTGATCACCATTGTTCCAAGGTCTGACTCCAGCATTGTACTATTATGCTCAATCATTGTTTGGGCTCCATCGCTCATGGTTCCAGATGCCCTCATTGTGCCAGAACTTTCTGATCTGGTTTTCACCATGGTGTGAGCATCAACCTCAACCTCCTCATCCTAAGAAAAAAGAAACTGAATGAAGAGATACTGCCATGGAGAACACTGTACCAGCTTAAGCCACTGATTAATAGATAACAGATAATCACTGTATAAATGGAAAAATGTAAAGCACTTAATTAAAACAAACTGAAATTTCATTGTCATTACTTTATTTGCACATTTTATTGGTCTACACTTTGTCAGTGATAGTGAGAACAATATAAAACAGTATTCAACAAGAACCAACTTCTCTATTATAATTTGTTTTATACGTAACACTTTTAGAACTTACATTAAAATGTTTCACTAAATAGAGAAGACCATTCAGTCCACCAAGCATGTTTAATTAGTTACTAGCTGAGGTGTTCTGATATCTCATCCAGATCCTTTTATGAATTTTCAACATTCCCACTTAAACTATATGACTTGATAGTTGTTCCGTATTCCCTAAAAAAAGAAGTGTTACCCACTTCCATCATAAATGGGCTTCTCCTTATTTTCCACAGGTATGCTGAAACAGTTATTTAATTCTTCATCTAAAAAGAATTCTTATGGATCAACTTCATTGATGTCTTTGAGAACATTTTGAGAACATAAATTCAGTATCCTTTCATTCTGGGATGCTCTTGGTGCCTTATTTTCTGCACAACTTCTAGAGCTGTTATATTTATTGTAGACTGTTGACCTGAACTGTACACAGAACCCCCAATTTAATTTTATTACTGCATTATACAGTTTGAATAGAACATTTGCTCATTTATATTCCCATACTATACTGTAATTTTGTTCAGTATATAAAATTGGAGATTGACTTGATGATAAAAACTAAAGAGAGCCCATGACATTGGCTAAAACTGCACATGTTTTATTCTAGACTTTAATGTATGTAATCTTGAAGAAATGTTAGAGGTTCACCCAGTACTGAATAATAGCTGAAAATGAGTGCAGTTCTAAACAGTAGAAACAACCATGTCTACATCCAGACAGTGACTTCATTATGTTTTATATCTTAGACATTGCTTTCATGTTGTTCTATCTAGCAAATAAGTGGAAATTAAAAGAGCAGTGGGCAGTGGCTAAAACTGTATCTAGTCCCTGAAAAGTACATTCTTTGCCAAACAGTCACACACTTAATACAGTCTTGAATGTGTATTAAAAGTGTACATATTCCTATATTGTATTACAAATGAAAACCACACATCTACACTGGTATACATTTAAATGTAAAAAAATAACACTGACACAGATATTTTAAATGTAGGTCTGTAAAAAGAGTAATTTAAGATTAAGAAAAATAGGCAAAATTATCCTGTAATTGAGATTTGCAACTACAAGGCCATTTGCCATAAAGAAAAAATACTTTAAACCATTTATACTGCAACAAAATATCAGGAAGGCAGAGGGCAAGTCTTCCTTTGACCTATACAATATCCCAAAGAATCTGTGTCTGTTGGCTAATGACAGCAGGTTAAGATCTGCAAAAAAATGTGTCCCTCTTTCCTGGCATCATTTAGTGTAGTTTTTTTTGGGAAACATTTTACTTTAATCCTCAAATTAGACAAGAAGCTTACAGTACTCAAAATCTTTATAAATAAACGTCAAACAAGTTATTAAAAAAAAAATCAAACAGTGTCAGTAACACTAACTATCAAGTAACAATTGCATAAACCCTTATTTTAGCTAAGAATGATCCTTACTATTTACATTACATCTTGATTATTCATTAAACAATTAAAATATCTACCAGATAAGGAAAAGGTAGAAAACAGACTAGATTAAAGCAGCTCTCAATTGTGTATTGTGTGCCTTAAAAAATTAATAGCAATCTACCATCTCTGAAAAACAGTGCATTATCCTTAATTTAGTATGCAATTTGCAATCAATTTGCAGTAAAATAAAACTTTGGAATGTGTCACTTTGATTTGTTTTTGTTTTGGGGTGTGAAATGACATCCAGTCCAAAAGGACTATACACTTTCCTCCAACAGAAATGCTGAAAGTTAGTGGTTTCCTAATTCGATTTTGCCTTTTTTATCATTTAATGCTCAGGTTGCATAACTGTGGTAAAACAGACTAGTTGGACTTTTGCTGGTAATTATTATTAAATTGCTAGTTAAATTGTTTAATTGTTCTTGACAAAGGTGACAAAATGAAAAACAATGCTGAAAAAGAGTTTTATGCACACACCTAAGAAAAAATGTCATGCAAGAGAAACACGGCTGAAAGAAGAACGATCATACATAGACAGAGCGGAGAGGTCGGCAGAAAGAAAAAATAATGTGAAAAGATTAATAAGTACTTTAGATTGGTCATCAACCAATGAACAATAAAGCGCAAAAAAGCTAACTGAAGTCTGTAGTATATATAATTGTGTTGCTCTACATATTACAAAGCAGAATCAAACTGAAGCAAAAGCCCCATTAAGCATCTAAAGTAATGCGGACTAAACCAATAATATAATGAAAGATACTCCATAAAAGAAAACTGGACCATTTTTATAATTCATTTTCTAACCTAAGAAAATAAAAAGAAAATAAGAAAAAGGGAAAAACAGTCTAAAATGTGCACAAATTAACTTTTCAGCTGCCCTTAGGCACAAGACAGAGTACCAATCTATCGCACGGTTCACTCTGGCACATACTCACACTTACACGGCCATATTGGGAACCTCTTTGGGAAGTGGAAGGAAAACTCAAATATCTGAAGAAAAGTCTGTATGGCACATCCAAACTCAACACAAATGAAAACCCAACATAAGATCCATGAGTCCACAGTGCTAACTACTGATTTATCTATACATACTTGCATGACAACAACTAATAACAAAGGCTATTTCAAAATAAACAATAATTGCTATTAATATTTGTTTCAAAAGATTCTCTGTGATGGTGCTTGTTTTAGTAATGAGAATGTTTAGGAATTTTTTCAGATAAAATAATCTCAACATCTTCTCAAGCTTTAAAGAAGTTAGAAAAATGATTTGCTGATTGGGTAACACTGCACTGCATCAGAGTACATAAGGGGTAAGTTGGGGTAAAAAAAAATGCACTGTATAAAACGGAGTTATTAATTGAACTTCTCCGCTTTCCCTTTGTTCAGTTTGCCAATTTAAGTGATTAGGTCAGTGATCTCTGTCTTGTCTTTGTTATTTTTTTTTTGTTTCTAAGTGTTTGATCAACCTTGTAAGTTTAATTTTTGCTTACTATAAACTTACAAAGTACTCAGAAGCCATGAGACAGCAGTAGTAACCACTACACAACTGAATCACTTCTAGTGCTAATTTTTATGATGCAACTGAAATTATGCATTACTGTATATTCAAATTATACTATAAATATAAATGAAAGCTAATGAAGTACAACAGAATTATAACTAAAATTTGGTTTATATACAGTTAGCAAAATATATTAACTAACACTTAAATAAAACTAATATTGTAATGTATGTGACTTTAGTGTCTAAAAATGTAAGACTTTCATCATTCTCCCAGTCACATTAAATACCAGGCTGCAGTTCTAAGCTGAATGTGTAAGCTGCTCAGTTATATTCACTTCTTTTATTTGCAAAAAAGCAACTAAACAATTCAACAAAATGTAAAGCTTTTCCATCAAGCAGCAAATAAAAGATGTGTGCCGTTGCATTAACTATTCCCCTGTGGACTAGATTAAAGCAGTTCTTATTACAAGAAACTTAACCTAGCTATCCATCAAACTGAAGCCAGCTCAACAGTATTAATCTTCACGGCATTTATTAGGTCCTCAAGCTGCCTACGTCTTATTATGCCCTAGGAAACAGAAAGAGGGAAAAAAAAGGTATGACTCATTTACACCCAACCAATTTACATGAAATGGTTTCTGGAAATGAGTTCTTAAACGCATTTTAATTGCTAATAGAGGAACTCTGAGAGAATCCAGATGAACCACTGAAGGACTGCTACAGTGTGTCTGACATGATATGTATGGAAACTAATCCCACAATTTAACACTCTTAGCTGTGCATGTAACTGAAAACCCTTGCCAAGTTTCCCATAATTGTGTTACGTCCTTAAGAACAGGTGCTAACCACATGAAAAATTGCCCTTATTTCAAATGAGCATTTACTTTGACATCCGCACTTAATATAAATGTGCTGATGATACTGCAACAAACTGTTTTCTGGCCCAGTATGTAAAGAAATATTTGCAAAGTCAGGCACAAAGATGCATGTACATTATTATTTTACTCTATCATTTATACTTGGCACGAATCAGAAAAACTGCCAAAGCAAACATGCTGATTTCCTTTAATTTTCTGATACAATATACACTGCTCAAAAAAATAAGCGAACACTTAAATCACACATTGGATCTCAATGAACTAAATATTCAAGTGGAATATCTTTACTGAGTAATACTTTGTAATTCATTGAGGACAAAATAACGCAACAATGGTCAATGGAAACCAAAATCACCAACCCACCGAGATCTGGATTCAACATCACAATGAAACTCCATCATGGTCTCTTTGCCTCTACAGATATAAAGTAGTGCATCTCTATCATGTGTCTGATGCCCTGTCCACTTAGGTCCTGCAAAAACGGTACTAGTTTCATTCTATAAATAACTTCCTTTTTTCTCACTCACTGGATCCCTTGTCCGCTTCCATCCAAACACATGAAATAACACTATGCTCATAGAAAACTCTTCATGAAAACAGATAGGTAGACAGCCTGTTCTACTAACTGACACATACTCTCAATAAATCCACCATTACGTTTAGCAGTTGTCAAGGCCTTCTCTTGCAGATCTGGGTAGTACTATTCAATATTCAAATGGCTGAGCTCCCTTAACACTTCAGCCAAGAAGGGTACCTGTCTTTTTAAACTAACTGTATACTTAAATACTTATAATAAAGTAGAATACATTAAGATATTATAATCCTCCATAATTAATTTGCTGTCCCTCTAAATGGGTGGATTTCTGCATTGCTTTACACTTTATTCATATAGAATATTTACAGATGATTACAAAACAAACCCTGTCATCTAATAGTCTTTACAGAAAAACTTGTAATGTTTGCTTCGTGTTTTGTTTAATGATTTAATGGGAAAAAAATCCCATTGTAAGGGCCGGAGTCAAGTTTTACATTTAGATAACTTGGCTATGTTTGACATTGAGGGTATATTCATTTATTTATTATTGATTAAAGCACTTTACATTAGAATGGTGTTTATGGCTACCAACTTTGTATATTTTTTTCTTTAATAAATGTGTAGAAATCATTACAGTGCTATGATGTGTTTTTCTTATTCATATCCTGCTGTGGCACTTGATGCAACTACTACTTTTACTAAGTTGCTACTCCTGCCCATTGAATCAGAGTGACACATAAATAGTTACTGACACAGCATCTTCTCTTGAAGCATGGAATTCAGTATGTGGTACAGTTAGGTCCATAAATATTTGGACAGAGATTCTAATTTTGGTTCTGTACATTACCACAATGAATTTTAAATGAAACAACTCAGATGCAGTTGAAGTGCAGACTTTCAGCTTGAATTCAGTGGGGTGAACAAAACGATTGCATAAAAATGTGAGGCAACTAAAGCATTTTTTTTTTTAACACAACCCCTTCATTTCAGGAGCTCAAAAGTAATTGGACAATTGACTCAAAGGCTATTTCATGGGCAGGTGTGGGCAAGTCCATCGTTATGTCATTATCAATTAAGCAGATAAAAGGCCTGGAGTTGATTTGAGGTGTGGTGCTTGCATGTGGTGAACTCAGCAACGCAAAAAGACCTGGATGTCCACGGAAGACAACAGTGGTGGATGATTGCAGAATCATTTCCATGGTGAAGAGAAACCCCTTCACAACAGCCAACCAAGTGAACAACACTCTCCAGGGGGTAGGCGTATCGATATCCAAGTCTACCATAAAGAGAAGACTGCATGAAAGTAAATACAGAGGGGTGCACTGCAAGGTGCAAGCCACTCATAAGCTTCAAGAATAGAAAGGCTAGATTGGACTTTGCTAAAGAACATCTAAGAAAGCCAGCACAGTTCTGGAAAAACGTTCTTTGGACAGATGAAACCAAGATCAACCAATACCAGAATGATGGCAAGAAAAAAGTATGGAGAAGGCGTGGAACAGCTCATTATCCAAAGCATACCACATCATCTGTAAAACACGGTGGAGGCAGTGTGATGGCTTGGGCGTGCATGGCTGCCAGTGGCACTGGGCCACTAGTGTTTATTGATGATGTGACACAGAACAGAAGCAGCCGAATGAATTCTGAGGTGTTCAGAGACATACTGTCGGCTCAAATCCAGCTAAATGCAGTCAAATTGATTAGGCAGCGTTTCATGATACAGATGGACAATGACCCAAAACATACAGCCAAAGCAACCAAGGAGTTTATTAAAGCAAAGAAGTGGAAAATTCTTGAATGGCCAAGTCAGTCACCTGATCTTAACCCAATTGAGCATGCATTTCTCTTGTTGAAGACTGAACTTCAGACAGAAAGGCCCACAAACAAACAGCAACTGAAAGCCGCTGCAGTAAAGGCCTGGCAGAGCATTAAAAAGGAGGAAACCCAACATCTGGTGATGTCCATAAGTTCAAGACTTCAGGCTGTCATTGCCAGCAAAGGGTTTTCAACCAAATATTAGAAATGAACATTTTATTTCCAGTTAATTTGTCCAATAACTTTTGAGCCCCTGAAATGATGGGATTGTGTTCAAAAAATGCTTTAGTTGCCTCACATTTTTATGCAATCGTTTTGTTCACCCCACTGACTTAAAGCTGAAAGTCTGCACTTCAACTGCATCTGAGTTGTTTCATTTTAAATTCATTGTGGTAATGTACAGAACCAAAATTAGAAAAAAGTTTTCTCTGTCCAAATATTTATGGACCTAACTGTATATTATGTTTAAATCTGCCTAAAACAAGACAGGCAAGCTACTTGGCCAAAGTCAGTTCAACTGTTAAATCACTTTTTTATGAAGCATCTAATCCTTAAATTATTTGTTTTATTTTCATGGGGATGCATTGTAATTGCTGCATCACTGGTTAATGGTAGACTCCTGTGACCCTTTAAAGCCTTAACAGCTACCTTGACTTTTTTATCAAGATGTTTTATATATTTTTATAACTTCCTTCTGGGCACTAGTGCTAAATCTAATAAGATTGCCATCAATATAAGTGCATATTTAACTGGGACAAGACAGAGGATGGTATCTTCAAATAAGACATTACTGCCAGTGGCTGCTACTTTATACGGTACGTGGAAGTACACACACCAGTATTGTAAATGTGGCATCCTATCCATACCTGCTAGAAGTATAAAAGCCATAATGTTGTAGAATGCTGGTGTCACACAACCTGGAAGGAAGTGAGCAACCTCTTTGTCTTGAAGAAAATAGTCCAGTACATATTTGTGTTGTGTCACATATTGGGAAAAAAAGACTGCTGTATAGTTGAAAATATGTAATATGAACCTCGTTAAATGGTGTGATGAAGTAGGACCACCCATCAATTTTTTCTTTTTATTATTAAGTAGATGTTTTTAGGCGAGCACTTGCAATACAACTTCATGAAAAAGTAGAACTGCACTTTAGACATCAAAGCAGCACAACTTTCATTTTTAACAGCCTACACAATCAAAGCCTTTCCTTCTCTAAGGTTTCTTATTTGGTATATTTCTTGCCTTTCCGTTAGAGCATCTGATCAAAGTCTTTCTGTTAGGCTTTACTATTCCACATGGCCTACTAATTTAAAATGTTCAATGTGAAAACATAAATTGGCATGCTGCACACCATGCAATTTAACAGTGATGGAATAATGAACTACACAAATCGGATTCCCTCTAACTTGATGGAGAGCAACCAATGATTTTTCCTATAAACAAAATAGTTTAATCAAATGAGTCTGAGCACAAGTGTTCATTTCCTTGGCATCTACTCTCATCACAACATGGACAACAGCATATTCAAGTATCTTGCTAAGATACCAGTGTGCAGCAGAAGACTGAATTGACAAACTGGATTACATTCAACACAATCCAGACACACTATGCAGATTTCTCTAGACTACCACATTATTGGGGAATAATAACA
This sequence comes from Erpetoichthys calabaricus, assembly GCF_900747795.2. Lineage (NCBI taxonomy): Eukaryota > Metazoa > Chordata > Cladistia > Polypteriformes > Polypteridae > Erpetoichthys > Erpetoichthys calabaricus. The sequence continues at coordinate 98,471,104 of NC_041406.2, forward strand.
TTAAAATAATTGTTAGGTGTTATTAGAATGTATGTATGTGCAATTATTAAAAAGCGCCATGTAATGTTTCAAAATCAGCTGTACTGTGCTAGACATTAAAAAATGAGTTTTCCTACCTTTCTGATTTTGTTCATATCCACCTGTATAATGAAAATAATGTGCTTTGAAACTAGAAAAAATGGCAACTGATTTCTCTTTACTGGACAACAATGTTCAACGTTGACTAAGTGTACTTAAACAAAAACAAAATTTAGGGTATACAGTATAAAAGTAAGCAACAACAAACAGAAGTGTACTCCTAAAAGGATTCTAAAATTAAATTAAATATAACAAATATATACTGCAATAATAATTTACGTGAGGTGGGAAAAATATACATACTATATAAAGGAGTTAGGACCCTGACAGTTTTAATGAAAAGTGAAAATTTAATTCAATTTTTTCAATTAAATTGAAATTCAATTTTTCAATTTAATTTAATTGGTTTGTTTAAACCACTTGGCAATTTGTGATTTGACATTAACTATTCCTTTGACCCTTAACATCGGTGAGTTGTCAAAATAAGAACCACCACCAATTTAAAAACACAGAGAACCAAAACAAAAATTCAGCACTTTTTGGATAATAAAAATAAAGTGCCCATAATTAGACATTCCATACCTTAGAAAGTCAGAATTCCTATGTTACTTCTCTAAAAAAGCAAGTAAAAGATATTCCATGTGTTAGGGTATTTGAAATTGAAGCTACATTGTCCAAGCTGAATTTCCCACCTTCATACTGTATGTTGAGACTAACAATATGTATGTTTAGTAATTAAAGGTATGAAATAGAAGCCTCATATCAACATGCAAATAATGTCAAAATTTTATTACTTTAATCCTTAAGTCGATTATATAGAGGAGATGCTGTCTGTAGTATGCTACATTATTTTAGCTGCTGGACACCTGGAATGTATGAAAAAGCATACACTACATAAATGATTGGGTTGTTTTAGAGAACAGTTGGAGCTTTTTTTTTTTTAAGACAAACTGTCTTTAATCAAATTAGTTTAATTTAATTCAAAAAACACCTGACAACTCTATCAATACAAGCAACATCTGCCTGCAGAACCTCTTCTTTTAATCACAACTTTACAAGCCACCCATAATCTGCATTTTTTCACTCTCTAATACATGCAGCACATGCTTGGTATTGAGGCCTCTAGACAGATACACATTAACAATATTGCATCATTTACTCAACTTTTTTTTTTTTTTATTATTTAAATATAACTTAAATTGTCCAAAATCTACCCTCTACTGATGTGACTGTCTTAAAGAGCTCAGCTTCCTTGGAAATACATTGTCATCACAACCTTTACTTAAATCTTTCTGGACAAAATTTTTTACCAAGTTATCAAGGAACACTAAATCTTTAACTTCTTAAAGCCGTATTCAGAGAAGTAATGCTTAATGAACATTCCTATTAAAATAATGTTCATAAAACTACAGGATTGTCTGCTGTGCTGAAAGACCCCTACAACACCTATTTAAAATTAGAGAAAATACAATTCCCTCTGTGAAAAGCAAGTCAAATGCTTTTCACTGTGTTGCAACTCTTTATCATCAGCTAGCACCACTCTTGAAGCCAATTTCTAGGAGACTTTTACCATTTAACTTTTTTTTGCCAGTTGGGGATATCTTAATCTGACATTATTTAGAATGTTCAATATATACCTGTGCATACTTTAATGACTTTGGTGATTTGCACTATAATGATACTTTTAAACCAATAAATGCTTGCTAATATGCAGGATCTTTAATTGTTTATTTGTATAAAGCAAAATTGACTATTTTAATGTTTTACTATCAGCCAGTTGAAATACTGTAGCTTGCTTACTACTTCCACAATTAATTCAAAACTTTGTAGCAAGGATCATCTAGAATTAGGAACTACAAGAGCATACTTTCTAGCAATAAGTCGCTGCACTGGCTTCCACAATTATTTTAAGACAAGCTTTCTAATTTCTCAATTTAACATATAAATATAATAAATGGCTTATTACCTACTTAAACTTGAGTACAAAAGTTTGTATCCACACAGAAATGTTCATGTTCTTGATAGAAAGTGATACATTTTATGTATAACTAAAATACAATTAACATGATTTAAAAATTCAGCCAAGACATTACTAATATTGCTAGTTGCTATTATTGCTTGAAATGACTGATTTTTTATTTATTATTCACATATGACCGCAAAGCTTCATTTTCTGTAGCCATTCCTTCAGTGTCCTAATGGTAAACACCCTTAACCTAATCTTATTCAGTCATGTATAAATACTAATTGGTTATTAGATTAACCTTTGTAATCCCATTAGCACCATTGAAACCTGTTATTCTGTCCAATAAAGGCATTAAATGCTCATTTCTTGGGTTACAAGGTACTACCATTCTTAAAGTTCTGTTTTGCATTAAAAAATGGCCAAAATGGAACAGCTTTCTCAATATTCAATAGGTCCATCGGTCAGAGGTGGTTTTACACCCTTTCTAGAGCTTACTGCTGGCAAAGCTCTACTCTGTAGTAAGGGCATCAGGCTAGAGTTCCTTCCAGCAGCCCCTGATATCCTTGCGATTAAGAGCTGTCAGTCTCCTTAGGAAAGCTACATCTCAAAGTCTTATCACTTCACCATTATAAATAAGGGTAACTTTTCCCCTGCTTTTCCAGCCTGAAGCAGTGTGCTGCCCTCAGTTGTTCTGTTACTCTTCTCCCATCCTGTCATGCATTTCTTTCCTTTTATAAGTAATGTCAGGCATTGCTGGCAACTGTTGGGTTTCCATTCTGAGGAATCCTATAATGGACATACATAGTATATTTCCCTATGACATTTCTCTACCCTCTACACTGCCCACAAAGGGCTGGGAGATGATTAACAGTATAAATTTAATAACAGGGGGACAGCAGGGGGGAGAAAGATAAGTTAGGACGTTTAAAAAACAATTAATGGCAGCAGAAAGGCATGCTGTGTTACACTTGGGTTACTGCTGCTTACACTAAACAGACCTCTACAGAGATGCCAGGTCTTGATTTTGATTGTCAGGACATCCTGGACATCTGTTGGAACCCTGGAAGGAAGGCCCTAGGGATTCAATAGGGAAACCAAGAAATGAGTAAACACTGTGTTATCAGACAGTTTTGCTCTCCTGACAATTTATGCTCTTTTCTCTGGGTTTAATTTTCCTATCGTCTCAATAAGCTCCAGAGAATATAAGAAAGCCATACTTTAATTGAACTAAGAACTACTACTGTATTTTTCTACAATTCCAAATGGAACTGTTGATCTAGAAATGTCCAAACCCACTTAGTATTTTGTTTTGTGAAAAATCAAAACTTCAGTTTGTAAGCTATTGGTACCACATCTAAGAATGTCTTGAGTATTCATCTAATTTAGATAGCCAACCCACGGCCGCATAAGTATTTATTGATGGGTGAACACTTCCTGAAAGACACAGTTGTCCAAATGGGGTGGGTTTGAGGATACGACTGAGTGAATGAAAAGATGGAACTCTGGAGAGTGCAACATACACTTGTCCGTGACTGAAAACTGGTTTTGGCAGATACAGGCATATCTTTTTGAAAGTTTGGCCCTGTACCTTATTAATTGTCATTGCAAAGGCCAATCTAACAGGAAATTGTCTGCGTGTAAAAGTAAAAGGCAAATTTGAATCTGGTGGGGTCAGGGATATCTGGTGAATAAGGACAGTTTGTGAGGTGGCAGCTGCAATAGTCTTACACTCCAGTACATTGCGGTGAATGCTGGTAACAGAAAATCTAGTGCCATTACAGAAAAGCAGCCGGAACAGAAAAGAACAATGAAAAGTCAACGTGGCTCAGAGGTACATGTGGACTGTAGCAGAGACGAAAGCGACTGAGGCGGTGGTTGGTGAGGTGTTGCGTGTGGGCACATGAGCAGGCAGTGTTCATGCCTCGAGAGCGAGGGTGGACGCGAGAGGAGGGTTAGAGTTGGCGGGTGGGGCTCTGTCATGCGTATCCCATGACGCGGGAGGAGGGTTAGAGTTGGCGGGCGGGGCTCTGTCGTGCGTATCCCATGGTCTTAAGAGTTGGCAGATAGAGGCATGTCTTTTTGAAAGTTTGGCCCTGTGCCTTATTAATTGTCATTGCAAAGGCTAATCTAACAGGAAATTGTCTGCATGTAAAAGTAAAAGGCAAATTTGAATCTGATGGGGTCAGGGAAATCCGGGGAATAAGGACAGTTTGTGAGGTAGCAGCTGCGATAGTTTTACACTCCAGTACATTGCGGTCAATGCTAGTAACAGTCGGGCGGGCAGGCAGGCAGGCAGGCAGGCAAGCCAACAAAAACACTATGCTCTTAGTATGGTATGAATCAGGTTTTTGGAGACAGATGGTCCTGCAGGAACAGGGAATACCTTTAAGAAGAAGCATGTTTGTCGTGGATGGGAATCGCTGTATGCAGCGTGTAAAACAGTTTGCGAGGGTGGACGCAGCAGATAGAGGCATATCTTTTTGAAAGTTTGGCCCTGTGCCTTATTAATTGTCATTGCAAAGGTTAATCTAATAGGAAATTGTCTGCGTGTAAAAGTAAAAGGCAAATTTGAATCTGATGGGGTCAGGAAATTGTCTGCGTGTAAAAGGCAAATTTGAATCTGATGGGGTCAGGGAAATCCGGGGAATAAGGACAGTTTGTGAGGAAGCAGCTGCGATAGTTTTACACTCCAGTACATTGCGGTGAATGCTGGTAACAGTCAGGCGGGTGGGCAGGCAGGCAGGCAAGCCAACAAAAACACTTTGCTGGTATGAATCAGGTTTTTGTGCACAAAGGTTTTCCCTGTTCCTGCAGGTCCATCTAAGAAGAAGCATGTTTGTTGCGGATGGGAATCGCTGTATGCAGCATGTAAAACAGTTTGCGAGGGTGGACGCGGTCGTGCGTATCCCATGACGCAGGAGGAGGGTTAGAGTTGGCGGGCGGGGCTCTGTATTGCGTATCCCATGGTCTCCGTCTTGCGTGCCATGGTCGTCTGCTTAGTGAATTATATATATAGATAATGAGTTATGCTTTTGTGTTAAAATTTCATAGTGGTTTCTGATCCTGTTTTCACACTTAAGTGATCTTTGGAGAACAAACATTACAGATTTAGAAAAAGGAATTAAATCTTTAGCAAAAAAACCCACAATCAATACAACTACAGTGGATATGATCACCACTGCTATTTCTCATAATTATGAGATTTCTACCCATTATGGAGGAGTTGGTTCCATAGGCTGGGCACTTAAAGTGGTAAGCAGCAGTAATCTCAATTAATAATTTACATCGTAATGAGCTTAGTCATGTTTGTCAAAGTAAAGATTGCACATACATGATACTTTTGAAATGAACAAAGGGCATTGTAAAAAAGAAAAAAACATTAAGTGTCATGTACTATCAGACCACTGAACTGTTATGAGCACCAACAGAGTGCGGCTAACGTTGTATTTTTAAGAATGTGTATAATGTTTTTATTTGTGAAAGTGGTGCATAGCATAATGAAAGACTTTCAGTGAGCCTTAAATTGTGCTACTGTGCTATTATACATTTATATATGTCCAACCGTGGAGTATAGTCATAAAACTCAGTGTGGACCATTTTCACAATAAGGCTAAACGTGTTAACCTGTCAATATTTCTAGTGACTTACTTTCCTTAACTTCTTTTTCTAGAGAGTTTACAAATTACATACTTACTTAAAACCCAAACTCATTTACATTGGGTCCTACTCACTAATGAATATTAACTTAAAGCATAAGTTCAATATTTTTCAAGCCAGAGGTTTGTTCACAATCATGGTATACTGTAATTTCTCACATAAAAAAATAAAATTGAAATTAGCAGCCCAATTAAAATTTAAAATTTTTAAAATATGCCTGTTCTTGCAGGTTTAAAGTAAGCTATAATGAGCACAAGACCAAACATCAAAACAAAAGCCTTAAAACACATCCATTTTGAAACAGCAAAGGTTTTGATTTAAGAACAGAAGCAATCCACTTTTCTTAGATATGCTTGTGACAACAAAAGAAAACTGAAAAGTGCACATTTCTTTTTGATTCTTGGGACAATTTTTCTTTATGTAAGGATACGTTTTCAGTTTGCTTGTCAGCAGAGCACTCTTCAAGGATACAGTTTTGATATTTTCCAAAGGTGCACTATAAATTGGCCACTGTCTAAAGCCTTACTGTAGATTCAGGCTACAGATGTTTTTTTTTTCTTTTGTCTGTACAATTCTGTTCATATTTATGCTCTGCCATAACTTGCAACAAATGATGCTTGGCATGATCAGATGCTATGAAATCATCTGATTTGATCATACTTGTGCTATTAAATCACTGGTACTATAAGTAATTCAAAATGTGTATCACTGCCAGCAACACATGTGTAAGCAAATCATATTGTTTTTATATGCAATGCTGGTGCACAAAACTCAGTCCACGCAAGCACTGAACAGAGTGGGAGCTAAAACACACCCCTGACGAACCCCAGAATTAACTGGGAAAAATGCAGATGTGCTGCCTCCACTCTCTACAGCACTCACAGTACCAGTGTACGGGCTGGCCATTACATGGAGCAACTTCAGGGGATCCCACAAACTCTCAGGGTGTCCCATAGGGCAGCTCGATCAGCCGAGTCAAATGCTTTACGAAAATTGACAAAGGCTGCAAAAAAACTCTGGCGATATGCGCTCCATTAGAACCCTCAGTGTCAGGATGTGGTCAATGATAAGACTTCTTAGGAGTAAAACCAGACTGCTCCGGACACTGGTCGATGAGCAAGTGATCACGGATCCTATTTAGGATGACCCTAGTATGGACCTTACCCGACATCAAAAGCAGTGTTATCCCTCTGCAGTTGCCGACAAGTCCTGTTTTTCAGTCAGCTGGGACGACACCTGTCTCCCAAATGGAAGCAAAGATTGCTTTCAATGCAAGAACAACAGCCTTATCGCCAGCCTAGGGAAGCTCCCCTATGGATACCACAGATCCCTGCAGCCTTCACTTACCCTCAACTGGGTCACCACCTGTACAATCTCAGTGAGATGGGCTGGTTCACAGCTAATTGGAGGATCAGCCTCAAGAAACGTGGATCAAGAGATGTTCAATGTCCTAGCCAGAAATTTAGCTTTAAACAGCTGCTCAAAGTAGTCAGCCCAGCGGGTCACAACTGCAGCATCATCCGTAAGGACCGTTCCATCAGCCGACCTGACTGAGACTCTCCAAGGAACAGATTTGGATGTGCATGATGCTTCAGTTCCACTGTAAGCAGGATGTGGGTCACTAGACCATAGGTGGTGTGTCACTTGCTCACAGATTCCTCTATCAAACGCATCCTTATCTGCCCTTAGAGCCCTCGCAGCCATCCTTTTTAGGTTCCGGTATAGACTGGGGTTGTCAACAAGCCGTGGTCTGCAGTTCCTCTCGATGATATCCAAGGTGCCCTGCGAGATAAAACATCTCCTTCTGGGAACACTGGTAACACCAACACAACCCACAGCAACCTTCAGGGCCTTGTCACAGAAGGTTTCCCACATCACATTAGGATTGGAAGTCGCACCCAGGTCTGCAAGTTCCTTACAAAAACTGCATGCATACTCATTAGAAACAGTCTGATTTTGGAGTCTGGCCAGGTCCAGCCTCATTCTCCTAGTAGGTGGTAGTCTGATGGACCTAAGCTGGATGTTCAGAGTAACAACAAGAAGTCTGTGGTCTGAATTCTCAAACTGGGCACATCTGTAGACCCTGCTGTTCTGTAGGAGCCTGCAGTATCTGCCCACAAGGATGTGATCAATCTTCACCACACCAGCAGTATTGAAGTACCAAGTCCAACAATGCTGCTCAGGGTGCCGGAACCAGGATCCAGAGATCTGCAGCCCCTGACCTTTTACTAAGTCAAGGAACATGAAGCCAATTTCACCACAGTCGCCAGACCCATGGGGAATGACACAATCCTCACAGCCAGCTCTGTCAGTGCCAGTGATCACATTGAAGTCACCCATGACCAGAGGAGTGTCACCTTGCAAACACCCATCAACAACCAAGCAAAGCTGTGAATAAAATGTCTCCCTCACTAAGATACTCTCCGCAGTTTGGAGCATAAAATGAGAGAACAGACAAGGCACCCAGAGCCTGCTTTAACCCGAGTCTCATAATACACTTGTTGAAAAGAGCAACCAGACCAATAAAAGGTGTACCCAACAACAGAGATCAGACCAGTCCCAGGTCTGCGCACCTCAGAGCATGTCGCCACTGAAATACAGAGTTTACGAAACTCCTCTGACAGCAGAAGAAGTTGATCATCTTACCAAAGAGACAACACGTTCCACATGTCTATCCAGATGGGCCGCCTCAAATAGGGAACCGAGTGCTGCCACGCAGCAGGCAACGCCTCAGCACTTCACCAGTTCAAATCCCCAATATGCCTAACCACATTGGCTCTCCGACAGTTTTGACTCTTCCAGGGATGAGGCTCCTAAGGGCTCTCCCGCATTCCCTTCATAATTTGAGCAGCCTTCCTATGGGCAGCTACAGATGAGCTAGTCCCGTGGAGAGCAGAAAGAAATCCAGTCTGCCGTTTCAGAGCTACATGAGGTTTTTACGGTAGCTGGAGTGCCAATTCTGCCACCAACCACCCTAGATTTCCCTGCCAGTTGGAAGACTGCTTGCAGGGTCAGATGCAGTTTTATGTCACACCCAGGACAGGAGCTACTTTTTCAACTATTACATTCTGTGTTGTCAAATTTTACATAGCCTATGGAGCATGTTGTTCAAGAGCAGATATAAGAGTTTCAGTGTACTTGGTACATATGACAATAAATTTGATGTGAACTGATTATACTTCACTGTATTACTTATAAAGGCCTTAGATTTTCGTCTTGGTAGACATGTATTCAAGCCCATAAAATAACATAGTTCTGTGATTTGCAGCAATTTAAAATAAACTTTGAATTATTAATAAAAATTCTTACAGTATTACCAAACACAGACATATATCCCAAATCATCTCTACAAAAAATTGTTTCTGATTTGTCAATAATCTTCTTAATCACATGTAGTGAATGACTGTGAGTGATTATAAATGTAACATTTTTTCAGCAATTATTGGCTAGTCTACAGATCAAAGACAGCAATTCACATCTGGGCATCAACATTCAATAATGCCATTAACAGAGACTGGAAATGATTTTTCGAAGTAAAAATGAAATGAAATAAAGAATGACAAATAGAATAAAGAGAAAACTATGCCCCAGAGGCTGAAATGCTGCCAAAGGACAAAAACAGTGAGGTGAAACACATAGCCAGTTTTAAAATGGCTGGATCACAGAAAAATAGTTTGCTTTTTTTTTGCATCCTAAAATGAAATGGATACATTTCAAAATATGTTTGCAATCTCAAGACACTGATCAATACTCAATAACACAATTAGCTTGAAAAATGGACACAGTTTTAAAGCTTTCATTTTCAAGTTTGGACTTGATCCTCTTGAAACACATTTTAAACTGCCTATAAAGACATTAGATTTTTTAATTTTATAAAAAAATGTTTAACTTTTTGAATACATCTTTATGAGGCAAATTAATACATACAGTCCATGCTCATTATCTGTGACGGTTACATTCCCAAAAACTTTGCAGATACAGAAAGCTTATCTTCTAACAAGCATATCTTTGAAATGTTGGCCAAAAGCTGAGCAAACAAGAGGAAAACTTGGGGATGTTACTCTAAAAGTCATGGTCTTCTGCACCATTTCCATTTGTAGAAAAAAACTTAGGTAGTCAGTGTCTATGTGAGAGACATTGAAGAAAGTGAGGGATTATGCTGGTGTGTGCTTTATAGTGTTTATATTGATTCCCTATTCAGTGAGCTGGCATCAATTCCTATTGTCACAAACTACAAAAATGAATAATTGCTTAAGAAAACAAATGAAAATAAAATGCTAAAGTATCGAATACAAAGTAAGCCAATTCTTACAAGCATGATTTTCATTTTCATTGTTTGGCATCATTTATCAGCATTTATGTTTCTCTCAGAGTAGAAAAAGAAATCTATTTAATCAGCATTTGAAATAAATAGCATATTGCAGAATATCCAATATTAATTTAGCCACTGAATGGATCTTCAGCTATATTTATAAATATGTCTTCTCTGCTGCCAGGCAACCATCAACTTTCATTTCTACTAATACAGCTGCTTGACCTCAAAATCAACCTCACATCGCACTTCAAATAACTAAGAAGGAATGAACATATGCATGTTTAACAATACAGTACTAAAACTAACACCAAAACTTTGATATTTGAATTAGCCTCCTGTCAGCTTTGCAGCCCGCAATTTACTCATGATTAAAAAAATTTGAAAAATTACCTCAGCAGCTATCAAAACACAAAAGCTTGACAGGGTGGATTCTAATCACTGCAGTTTTTCAGAAACTGGAGCAAGGGCCAAAGATTATTTATTTCTGAAGATATTTGGTATCTGCCATACCGGATAGAACAGTAAAAGTTTATTTTGTTTTATGTCATGCAGACCATATGTGCAGATTTCCAAAAAAAAAAATTAAGTAAAATGTACATGGAGGAGAAACAAGAAAACTATGACTCTTTGAGAAATGTTCTTGAGAAAATTATTCTAATGTAAGGTCTCCTGTTATGGAGTCCAGAGACACAATCACATTTATTCACTTGTGCCATTTACACTCTTGCCTCTCTTACAAACCATAGGCACTCCACTACAACAAATGTTACTAGGCTAAAACTGCACAGTCAAATGAGATCTTATATAGTGCCATCCAATAGGTATCAGCTGCTGTTCAAATAATGGTTTTCTTATTTCTTAGAATTCAGACTTTTGTTCCCAGTGCAATGTCAAGCAACTGTATGTAACCAATAGTCATAGCTCAATTGTTTTTGTGTACAATAGAAACAGCATTCAACCTCCAAAAAAAAAAAAAAAAAAGACTATGAATATGCATTGTTTCATTCAGGCACTGATATTTGGATATGAATAAACATTTAGTTTACTACACGCTTGTTACTAAGATATTGCGATGTCCGCCATATGGCTTTGTGTAACAGAAACTGTAAAGTCAAAAGCTGCGCAGATGAGTAGAAAGTTTTACTTTTTAGCAGGACATTCACCATTCATTGAAAACTACACTATATTTTGTCAGGCAAGAAAAGTTGCAAATTCCTCCCTTAACATCATTTGTCACCATAAAAATCTTCTCGTGCATGCAGCATGATTAAGAGCAAAACGCTGTGCTGCACACTCAATAAATCTGTAAGAGGGTAGAGCAATTTCCTGCCCTACATGACTCCAAAACAAACACAAAGTAAGTAAAATCATTTTGACACGCATGCTGTCACTCCGTGTTCAGAACTTGTCTAGGCTTTACACAAAGTCGCATGGTCATGACGGAAGCATGTCTGGGCCCAGAGCACAGTATGAGGGGGACAATCACGCTTGGGCATGGCACGGAACAAATGTGCCTAGTGTGAGTACACCCTAATACTAACAAATCTGATAAAGATCAATAACTGACTAGAGACATTTTCTGTATGATCTTCCGCTGGCCTTCACTGAATGATGTTTCAGGCATCAGACTTTTTCAAAATACAGGGCTGTAAAAAGCCAGCAAATAATGTCTTAAAATGGAATGTTTTAATATTGTAAATCATGCACTGTGGTTCAGAGTGGTAAATACTTATTTCACAAGTGCCTCTTTAAGACCTGTAAATTTCTGTCTCTGTCCTTGCCAGGTCTTCAATAATATATTATTTTAGATAATAATTAGCTGCGGTGGGTTGGCACCCTGCCCAGGATTGTTTCCTGCCTTGTGCCCTGTGTTGGCTGGGATTGGCTCCAGCAGACCCCCGTGACCCTGTGTTCGGATTCAGCGGGTTGGAAAATGGATGGAGATAATAATTAGTTTTGAATTGTGATAATCATTAGTTTTGTGTTTATTTTTTATCTGTTGTCATTTTGTTGAAAAGGATCATAGCCATTTTGTTTATTTCAAAAGGTAAAGGCACATTGGCTGCAGTTGTTTAAACTACTGGTTATGTGATTTGTGTCGACATGTGTGACAGATGTCATTGTGTGGACAGTATAATAAACGCTGGTGTATAGCACACATGGTTCAAGTTCTTGGATTGAAAAAAAATGAATTTAGTGAGGTGATCTTTACGGTCAGTTATGACTTTTAGCTTTGTTCTTTAAAATTTTTGCCCAGAATTAGGGTTTTGTTTTTGTTGTTCTGATCAATTTTTCTTTCCATTAATGAACATCTGCCTAGTTCTTTAACTATTATTTTCTTTTTTCTGTTAAAACTTTTTTTTTCTTTTAATTTCCTTCTTTTTTACCCTTTGGATATGCCTTACTACCTCAGGGACAATAGCTTCCAACAAATGAAGTACCTTTTACATTTTACTATATTATATTAAAACATTGATACTTTGGCACATTTCCAATATTATTAACATTATGATTTTTATTACTGAAAAAAAATACTGTTGATTGATGTCACATTTATGGAGTTTTGCCATGGCAAATATTACTATTTATTACCATATTTAACAAAAGATTATAAAACATTTACTTAAAAATTTGCATTTAGCAATTTGAACAAAGACTATTTAACAATAGATCCACCTCTGAAATTTTATTTGAACAGCTAATACCAGTGCTCACTACACAGTCCTAACAGCAACAGGTCATGAGGCACCACCGAATAGAACAACAAAGGTGGAAAAGACTAGCTATACCTGACTTCAGAATATAAGGGTAGAAGAGCACACAAGAGTTAACATTCCATCTTTTTTTATATGAACACATTTTGACAAAAGGTAAAATAGTGAAACATTTAAACTCCACATGCAGTAGCTGTTACTAACAAACTTTGCACAGATTTTTTTAGTTTAATTTACAAACAAGTGTTAGAAAGTGACAGTTTGTGTAAAGGTAAAGTATTTCTCTATCAGGATACCATAAACAATTAATCATGACAGTCCACGTTGACAGTGGGATCAGGAAACAATTAATTAAACTCACAGCAGCTGCTGTATGGAAAGCTGTCAGTGAGTTAGCAAATGTTCATTTGTGAAGAAGTGTTTTCATTAGCAGCTGAACTATCCAAAACGCAAACTTTGCATTAAAACTCTGGCAAAATTTCTACTTTCCATGTGTTTGACAACTTCAGGGTAGACACATTAACTCTTCAACTGTCAAAACGCTTTCCATGCTTCAGGAATTCAAGGCCAAGTTGTCTGGGTGGCTAATTGTGACAAGTTTATCCGCATATTAGTGCGGGTTTATACTACACGCAATGTGCTGCGTGTGCCTGGAGACGCTACTGCTACACAAGAGGTGTACTGTTTATACTTGTGTGCATACTTTTATGTGAATCTGGAAGATTCCACCATGTAGCAGTGCGAAATATAATCACAATGAGAAAATAACGGTTTCTCTGTGTTGTGAATTGCCCGAAACATCCATTAAATTCCCAGGACACCTTCCAACAATATATCTGAAAAGGATGGATGTTTAATGATTACATTCCAGCCAGAAGTGGACACAAGGCAGACAATCCCTGGACGGGGCATCAGCTCATCGCAAGGTGAATACAACCACACTCATACAATATTAGCATCATTTTAGCAAATGTTCATGTCCTTTGAAGGAAACTGAAGCATATTGTGGGAACCCACCAGGAAAACATGTAAGTTCCAGGCAGGGAACACCAGATACGTGATTCCCTCCAAGGCAACAGCGCGACTGTTCCAACACAGTGCCGTCTTCACATTTGTATTTACTAGCAGTATTAATTATTTAAATGAAGTTAACAATTAATCTGCAAAATGTAACAAACATGCTTTAACACATTTCATCATGAAACTGATATGAAATATAACTCTAAGGATTCTAAATGTGCAGAGAGCTGGAATATCATAAATTTAATTTGTTCTGTGTGGCAATCACTGCCTGCTGCTGCGCTGGGCTGCTAGAAGCACGTAACGATTAACTTGCTCAATTTTATGATGATATTTACTACAAACTACGAGATTAAAGTTGAAATTTCCACTTTAATCACAAAAAAAGACCTTTTTTCATCAGTGTCCATATTTTTTTCCTCTGTGGCTCAAATAGGCTCTCACACATTCTGATACTGTTGCGAAGGTGCAAAAAAAAAAAAAAAAAAAAAAAAAAAAAGATGGCACACAAGATAATATGTGAGACCTTTAAAATGTATTGCATCACTATGTTGGGGATATGCGACACTTGAAAACAGTGTACCCAAGGGACAGAAAGTGGTGATTGGAGGGGATTTCAATGGATATGTTGGTGAAGGGAACAGAGGAGATGAGGTGGTGATGGGTAGGTATGGTGTCAAGGAGAGGAATGAAGAAGGTCAGAGGAAAGTGGATTTTGCCAAAAGGATGGACATGGCTGTGGTGAATACGTTCTTAGGAACATAGGGTTACGTACAAGAGTGGAGGAAGATGCACACAGGTAGCTTACATCCTATGCAGAAGAGTTGATCTGAAGGAGACTGAAGACTGCAAAGTGGTGGCAGGGGAAAGTGTAGTTAAGCAGCATAGGATGGTGGTCTGTAGGATGACGTTGGAGATCAAGAAGAGGAAGAGAGTGAGGGCAGAGCCAAGAATCAAATCGTGGAAGCTGAAAAAAGAAGACTGCAAGGCTGAGTTTAGGGAGGAGGTGAGACAGGCACTGGGTGGCAGTGAAGAGTTACCAGACAGCTGAGAAACCACAGCAGATGTAGTAAGGGAGACAGCAAGAAGGGTGCTTGGCGTGACATCTGGACAGAGGAAGGAGGAAAAGGAAACCTGGTGGTGGAATGGGGAAGTACAGGAGAGTATACAAAGGAAGAGGATGGCAAAGAAGAAGTGGGATTGTCAGAGAGATGCAGAAAGTAGACAAGAGTACAAGGAGATAATGCGCAAAGTGAAGAGAGAGGTGGTGAAGGCTAAAAAAAAAGGCGTATGATGAGTTGTATGAGAGGTTGAACACTAAGGAGGGAGAAAAGGACCTGTACCGATTGGCTAGACAGAGGGACCGAGCTGGGAAAGATGTGCAGCAGGTTAGGGTGATAAAGGATAAAGATGGAAACGTACTCATAAGCAAGAAGAGTGTGTTGAGCTGATGGAAAGAGTACTTTGAGAGGTTGATGAATGAAGAGAATGAGAGAGAGAGAAGAGGTTGAATGATGTGGAGATAGTGAATCAGGAAGTGCAATGGATTAGCAAGGAGGAAGTAAGGACAGCTATGAAGAGGATGAAAAATGGAAAGGCCGTTGGTCCAGATGACATACCTATAGAAGCATGGAGGTGTTTAGGAGAGATGACAGTGGAGTTTTTAACCAGATTGTTTAATGGAATCTTGGTAAGTGAGAGGATGCCTGAAGAGTGGAGAACAAGTGTACTGGTGCCGATATTTAAGAATAAGGGGGATGTGCAGGACTACAGTTAACTACACGGGAATAAAATTGATGAGCCACAGCATGAAGTTATGGGAAAGAGTAGTGGAAGCTAGGTTAACAAATGAGGTGATGATTAGTGAGCAGCAGTATGGTTTCATGCCAAGAAACAGCACCACAGATTCAATGTTTGTTCCGAGGATGTTGATGGAGAAGTTTAGAGAAGGTCAGAAGTAGTTGCATTGCGTCTTTGTGGACCTGGAGAAAGCATATGACAGGGTGCCTTGAGAGGAGCTGTGGTATTGTACGAGGAAGTCGGGAGTGGCAAAGAAGTATTTAAGAGTTGTACAGGATATGTACAAGGGAAGTGTGACAGTGGTGAGGTCTGTGGTAGGAGTGACGGATGCATTCAAGTTGGAGGTGGGATTACATCAGGGATCTGCTCTGAGCCCTTTCTTATTTGCAATGGTGATGGACAGGTTGACAGACGAGATTAGACAGGAGTCCCCGTGGACTATGATGTTTGCTGATGACACTGTGATCTGTAGTGATAGTAGGGAGCAGGTTGAGGAGACCTTGGAGAGGTGGAGATATGCTCTAGAGAAGAGAGGAATGAAGGTCAGTAGGAACTAGGCAGATTACATGTGTGTAAATGAGAGGGAGGTCAGTGGAATGGTGAGGATGCAGGGAGTAGAGTTGCCAAAGGTGGATGAGTTTAAATACTTGGGATCAACAGTACAGAGTAATGGGGACTGTGGAAGAGAGGTGAATAAGAGTGCAGGCAGGGTGGAATGGGTGGAGAAGAGTGTCAGGAGTAATTTGTGACAGACGAGTATCAGCAAGAGTGAAAGGGAAGGTCTACAGCACTATTGTGAGACCAGCTATGTTATATGGGTTGGAGACGGTGGCACTGACCAGAAAGCAGGAGACAGAGCTGGAGGTAGCAGAGTTAAAGATGCTAAGATTTGCACTGGGTGTGACGAGCATGGATAGGATTAGAAATGAGTACATGTAGACGGTCAGCTCAAGTTGGACGGTTGGGAGACAAAGTCAGAGAGGCGAAATTGCATTGATTTGGACATGTGCAGAGGAGAGATGCTGGGTGTATTGGGAGAAGGATGCTAAGGATAGAGCTGCCAGGGAAGAGGAAAAGAGGAAGGCCTAAGAGAAGATTTATGGATGTGGTGAGAGAGGACATACAGGTGATGGGTGTAACAGAGCAAGATGCAGAGGACAGAAAGATATGGAAGAAAATGATCCGCTGTGGCAACCCCTAACGGGGAGCAGCCAAAAGAAGATATCAGCATTTAAGTATGATTTGCTTCACCACATTAAACATCAAAGCATGCATATTGATCCTGTAGGATCTGTAAAGCAGCTTGCTGTCAAATGTTGATAGTAAACAAAGACTCTGACGTCATGTTCCAACTTGAACACACTGTACCCCGTGATTTTTTTTTACTGGTACTGCCATTCGCGCATGCGTTGCTTTAATTTCTGAGAATATGCTCAGAGGAGGTGTCAATGAATGGAGGGAACATGTGGCAGCCATGATTGCGTGCATGTGCACATACACGTTCTGAGCGTTAGGTACAGTAATCCCTCCTCCATCGCGGGGGTTGCGTTCCAGAGCCACCCGCGAAATAAGAAAATCCGCGAAGTAGAAACCATATGTTTATATGGTTATTTTTATATTGTCATGCCTTGGGTCACAGATTTGCGCAGAAACACAGGAGGTTGTAGACAGACAGGAACGTTATTCAAACACTGCAAACAAACATTTGTCTCTTTTTCCAAAAGTTTAAACTGTGCTCCATGACAAGACAGAGATGACAGTTCTGTCTCACAATTAAAAGAATGAAAACACATCTTCCTTTTCAAAGGAGTGCGCGTCAGGAGAGAGAGAACAAAGCAAGCAGTCAAAAAAAAAATCAATAGGGCTTTTTGGCTTTTAAGTATGCGAAGCACCGCCGGTACAAAGCTGTTGAAGGCGGCAGCTCACACCCCCTCCGTCAGGAGCAGGGAGAGAGAGACAGCCACAGAAAAACAAAGTCAAAAATCAATACGTGCCCTTTGAGCTTTTAAGTATGCGAAGCACCGTGCAGCATGTCCTTCAGGAAGCAGCTGCACACAGCCCCCCTGATCACACCCCCCTACGTCAGCGCAAGAGAGAGAAAGTAAGTTGGGTAGCTTCTCAGCCATCTGCCAATAGCGTCCCCTTGTATGAAATCAACAGGGGCAAACCAACTGAGGAAGCATGTACCAGAAATTAAAAGACCCATTGTCCGCAGAAACCCACGAAGCAGCGAAAAATCCGCGATATATATTTAAATATGCTTACATATAAAATCCGCGATGGAGTGAAGCCGCGAAAGGCGAAGCGCGATATAGCGAGGGATCACTGTATAAACCAGCCCTTAGAGAAACACAGTAGAACTTTGCATTGTCCTAAGACATCACACAACAGCTATGGATAGTAGAAAATGAAAATGTCTTGGGATAATACTCTTTTTTGATATTTGAAAATATCTAAGTCATATTTATTATTCTAACACAAAAGAATTCCAAATAAACTTTCAGAAATATACTTCAAATGTTTAACTATTAAACCATTGTCTGCACAAATGCTTATAAACAGTGATTGCCTACTGTGGCACACAGCTGGTGGTGGCACCCAGCCGGGACGCCCAGGAAGACCGGAGGAGGGCTTGTGCCTCCTCCAGACCACGAGGGTGCGACCGCCCTGGTTCTTTTGGGGGCCACTGGCACGGAGCTGGGAAGCTCAACCCTGTAGGGGCCCGTGGTCGCCCCCCAGGGGGCGCCCCCATACCTGGAGAACCCTGGACCCCAGCACTTCCGCCACACTAGGAAGTGCTGGGGGAAGATGAGTGGGGACACCCGGAGTGCTTCTGGGTACGCAGGCAGCACTTCCGCCACACTGGGGAGTGCCGGTGGGAGATTGCCGGGGAACACCTGGAGCACATCCAGGTGCACATAAACCGGGCCGCCTCCCTTCAGAGAGAGGCTGGAGTCGGGAGAGAAGTTGGACAAGGTCTCAGGAGGAGACACGGAGGCAGCTTGAAGAGTGAGGCATAGTGGTTTGGCCTGGACTTTGGAGAGTCAGTGGGTTGTGGAGCACTGAACTTTGTAAATAGATCTGTAAATAAACGTGTGTTGGGTGACAAAATGATGTCTGCCTGTATGTGTCCGGGCTGTTCCCCACACTACCAATCACTGAAGACAGTCTTTGTGTGGTGGAGATGGAACAAAATGAATACGGCTTGCATAGCTAAATATTATTTCCTAAGTCCCGACTGCATCTGTGCACCAAGAAACTATCTTTGTCTCACAATAAATTCGGCCTCATTGATCATCTTATTTCTCCCTAAGATTAACATATAGTGTTGATATTCAAGGATGTAATTAACATGAAGAATGCTGGACACTACATTTTTATTAAACAGTGTCTTTTGCTCTTTGTACTTTTAAAAAGAAATTAAAAAAAAAAAACAAACTACCCTTAATTTGAAACTTTGAGTAGAACCAGTTTAGCAGTTAAACAACTGTCTTTATGAGCTGCTACCAGCTAAACATCTCTTCCATACCTTTCCATGGTAATCTTTTGTTGTACAGGGAATGCTTTTAGTGTACACTTGGTCTGCTTTCAATAGACAAATAGGCAAAGCACTTGGCACCAGAGAATGACAGATTTCCTACACTGACAAATGTGTGCCATGTGTTTTTGTTAAGCAACACTACTGTCCCAGTTGATAGTCCACTTTAAAAAATAATCATGAAAAAATATTACTTACTGAATTTTCATCCTCTTCTTCCAGCTCTCTCTGCTGCTCTTGATGCCTTTTGGCTTTGATATCCATAGCATCTGTTATTAGATCTCGCAAAATTGATACAGGTTTTGCATTTTTAATAAATGGATGCTGAAAGAAAATAATAATATTCATAAACACTGATAGCTTTAAAATCAGGGATCATTATTGCTTTAAATAGTCTTTCTTTAAAGATACTATAACTCATCATATGACATATGCTTGAAGACAGACAAAAAGAAACTTAGAATTCATCTTGTTGTGCCATCTCTCAAAGTAAAGCAAACTGAAAAATACCTGATGAAGTCTGTTATGTAAACAGATTAGTCTTAGATTTATTAGATTATTTCTCAGGCTCCTTACAGAGACACAGACTCTAAATGTCCAACCTTTCAATATGGCTTTAGAAATTGGATATAAAATAGTCCTGGTCATTTCTACTTTGTCCAAGGGATAATCATACATGGAAGGAAGTGTGTCTAACCTATAAATATGGTAATAATAATATACTCTAAATAAATTAAACTGAGTTATTGTCTGTTTATATGATTAATGTATTTTTGTTTGTTCTAGCATCACTCAAACACAACTGCACATATTTTCATGAAAATATAAGTACAAATCATGGATAGTCCATCTTAGAATACAGGTTATAGAGAGTCTTGATGTCACTACCAGCTACCAGTTACTCCCCGTGTATTACTAATACACCGGATGAATTAAAATCTTTGAAACCCAGAAAGCGAGGAAAAAGAGGTGGACTACGAGTACGTCTGAGATGGAGAAGTTTTAAAACACCTTTGCCAACCATCATCATGAGCAACGCACAGTCCTTGCGAAATAAACTGGACGAGCTGAGAGCATCTGCGCGATACCTCCACGAGTACCGTGAAAGCTGTCTGATGTGCTTTACGGAGACTTGGTTTAAGAATACAGACTCGGATATAGCAGTCGAAGTAGATGGATTTGTTTGCGTACGGCAAGACAGAAATCCAGCTTCTGGTAAGCAGACGGGTGGTGGGGTCTGCCTTTACATTAACAAAAGGTGGTGCAGGAATATCACTGAAAAAGAGCGCATCTGCACGCCAAATATTGAATTACTCACCGTCAGACTTCGCCCATACTATCTACCACGGGAGTTTAATCAGTTATTTGTGACAGTCGTTTACATTCCGCCGCATGCTGATGTGGGACCTGCAGCTGAATCAATTCTTGAAACTGCTCATAAACTAGAAACCAAATCACCTGGTTCTTTTAAGCTTGTGATGGGTGATTTTAATTTATGCAGTCTGGAGTCAGTATTACCAAATTATCATCAATATGTGAATATTAACACTAGAGGGGACAAAACTCTGGACAAGTGCTATGGAAATGTCCCTAATGCCTACATATCGCATCACAGAGCAGCCCTGGGTGCGTCTGACCACGTCGTTGTTCATCTTCTCCCGAAGTACAAACAGAAACTGAAACAAGAAAAACCAGCCATACGAACAACACAAAACTGGTGCAAGGAAAGTGTAGAGGAACTGCAGGAATGCTTCTCCAGTACAAATTGGGATCTGCTGACATCCTCACAGTCACTGAATGAGGCCACCTATACTGTCAGCGAATATATTCAATTCTGTGAGTCTATGATCATTAAGAAAAAATCTGTCAAGGTGTACCCAAACAGTAAGCCATGGATCACTAAATAGGTTAAAGCATAACTATTGCAAAAGCAACATGCACATCAAGAAAATAAGTTAGAAGATAAGCAAATTTTACAGCAAAGGATTAACAGGTTAATTAAACAAAATAAAAAGATGTATGGGGAAAAAATCAAGAGGTGGTTCAATGATAATAATCCAAAGCAGGTCTGGAAGGGACTAAAAATAATTACAGGACTGGGCCCTAAAAAGAATGTGGATTTTCCAGCTGACAAAGACCACAAGCTTTTAGCAGATGAACTGAATAACTTTTATGCCAGATTTGAAACAAGTGATTTCAACACCCAAAATACAGAAATAAAGGAAATGCTTTATAAAAACACCAGGTATTCTGCTGTGATTGGGTTCAGTTTAACTGAAGTGGAAAAAGGCTTGCAGCAGGCCAAAACAAACAGTGCAATGGGACCAGGCGGCATATCAGGTCGGCTCTTAAAGTCTTGCTCTAAGCAGCTATCCCCAGTTTTTCATTTGCTTTTTAACTGATCTCTGACCTGTGGTATTGTAGCTAATCTGTGGAAACAATCAATCATTACCCCTGTATCTAAGGTTTCTAGGCCAAGCTGTTTAAATCACTACAGACCAGTGGCACTTACATCTATTCCAATGAAATGCTTTGAACACTTGGTGAAAAACATTTTAATGACAGAGACAAAGTCTTTTCAAGACAACAATCAATTTGCTTATTGTGCAAACAGAAGTGTGGAAGATGCTCTGCTTGTTATCTTACATCAAACCTATACCTTTCTTGATCAGCCTAGTTCATATGTCAGAGCACTATTTTTGGATTTTTCTTCAGCGTTCAATACTATACAGCCTCATATACTGATTGGGAAATTAAACAGTATGAATGTAAACCCATTTATCACACTATGGATTCAGAACTTTCTTTTAAATCGTTCACAGACAGTTAAAGTTCAGGACACTTTTTCAATAGCCATTCATTCAAACACAGGAAGTCCACAGGGGTGTGTCTTATCACCATTACTGTTTACTCTGTACACAAGTGACCTGAGACAGAACAATGACCACTGCTCTATTATTAAGTATGCAGATGACACCATGATCATAGGATGCATATCTGGGGAGGATGAAAGCCACTATCTAAAACAAGTGGACTGTATGGTAAACTGGTGCAATAAAAACTCTCTCACTCTGAATGTAAAAAAGAAATGATATTTCATTTTAAGAGACAGAAATCTGTATGTTCACCTATTGTATTTCTGGGAGAGGAGGTAGAAATAGTGAATGAATATAAATACTTAGGAAAAAAGTAGGAACTTACCTAGATAACAATCTTAACTGGAATGCAAATACAAAAAAAATATTTTCTAAATGCAACCAGCGCTTATTTCTCCTCAATAAACTCTATTTAAAGTAGACAAGGACCTCATGTTGTCCTTCTATCGTAGTATGATCCAGTCCGTGATCACTTTCAGTTTCATTGCCTGGTTTAATAGTCTGACAAACCAAAACTCAAAAAAGCTCCAGCAGATTACAAAGTATGCAGCTAAAGTTATTGGGGCTGATGTAGATGATTTGACTAGTGTGTGTCAGAGGGCAATGCTAAAGAAACTGGAAATCATCTCAACTGATGACAGACATCCATTACAAGTAGAACTAAACTTCAGTAAATCAGGAAGGATAGTTGCTTTGAAAACCCACAAAAATTGCTCCAGAAACTCCTTTCTTCCTAGTGCCATACGACTTTTCAATAAGAAATATCGGAGATAATGTTTAAGGTTTTGATATATATCCTGTTACCTTTTTTTTTTTTGTATAAATATGTTTTATCTAACTGCCTTACCTTAACCTTTCTTATTTCTATTTGTCTGTTTTATTTCATTCTGTCTGTTACCTGTTATTAGACGCAACTGAGAAGGCAAATTTCATGTTTTCCTGTGTAAACATGACTAAATAAAGAAACCTAAACCTAAACTACAGTAGGATGTGGGGTTGCTCCATTGTGGAACAAGTGTCATATGTATAATTTTTTAGGTCTATAACATTGCATTGCAATAAATAACTCCACAAATGATATAGCCTGTCCTTGGGCAGCATGGGGACATACTTAAAAGATTTCACACCATTTTTATTAAGTACAATTTTAAGTGCAACGGCCAGAATTCAGATCCAAACCAAATGCTTTGAAGACAAGCATGAATACCATTATACCACCATCGCAACATGCCCAGTGCTGTTTTTGTCATATTTAAAGGCATATCCACTTCTAGAAGTCATAGCCCCACAGCTGACTCAATTCACATAACATACTGGGATAAATAACACACAAAACTAAATCCTGCAAAAAGAGGACATATCTCCAAACTGCTGGTCTCACATGCAACTGCAAGTTGGTTGCTCAAGGGCCATTATTGTTGGCCCTTACTTTGAACACATGACTGAAGAACTACATGGGCACA
Organism: Erpetoichthys calabaricus; assembly: GCF_900747795.2. Taxonomy (NCBI): domain Eukaryota; kingdom Metazoa; phylum Chordata; class Cladistia; order Polypteriformes; family Polypteridae; genus Erpetoichthys; species Erpetoichthys calabaricus. The sequence goes on from NC_041406.2 coordinate 98,494,531, forward strand.
ATTAATAGATCTTTCAACTTCAGCCTGTTACTTCAAGAGAATCACATATCCTGTTTACACTCTAAGTATAATACACATTTTTTAAACCTAATTAGGTAAGTAAAATTTGCAGAAAGGTTTTTAAATAACACCTGAGCAATATGAGGTAACAGAACCTATAAATAATATAATGGTGAAAGATGATGAAATACCGCACAGGAGGGTGAAGTGGACTTAATCATGTCATATATGACAGTACAATGAAATCTTTTTCTTTTGGCTGTTCCTGATAGGGGTTGCCATAGAGGATCATTTTTTTCCATATACTCCTGTCCTCTGAATCTTGCTCTGTTACAAACACCATCTGCATGTTTTCTCTCACCACATCCTTAAACCTCCTGTTACGCCTTCCTCTTTTCCTCTTGCTTGGAAGCTCCATCCTTAGCATCCTTTTCCCAATATACCCAGAATCTCTCCTCTGCACATGTCCAAACCAACAAAATCTCGCCTCTCTGACTTTGTCTGCAATGTACTCATTTCTAATCCTGTCCATCCTCATCACACTCAATGCAAATCTTAACATCTTTAACTCTGCCAGCTCCAGCTGTCTCCTTTTCTTTGGTCAGTGCCACCACCTCCAACCCATATAACATAGCTGGTCTCACTACCATCCTGCAGACCTTCCCTTTCACTCTTGCCAATACCCATCTATCACAAATCACTCCTGACACTCTTCAACCCCTTCACCCTGCCTGCACTCTCTGCTTCACCTCTCTTCCACATTCCCCATTACTCTGTACTGTTGATCCCAGGTTTTTAAGCTCATCCACCATCTCCACCTCTATGCCCTGCACCCTTCACCATTCCTCTGACCTCCCTCACATTTACACACATGTATTCTGTCTTGTTCCAGCTGACCTTCATTCCTCTCCTCTCTAGAGCATATGTGCATCTATCCAGGATCTCCTCAACCTGTTCCCTACTCTCGCTACAGATCAGTGTCATCAGCAAACATCATAGTACATGGGGACTCCTGTCTAATCTTGTCTGTCAATCTGTCCATCGCAATTGCAAATAAGTAAGGGCTCAGAGCCAATCTCTAATGTAATCCCACCCCCAGCTTGAATGCATCCGTCATTCCTACAGCAGACCTCACCACTGTCATGCTTCCCTCGTACATATCCTGTGCAACTCTTACATACTTCTCTGCCACTCCCGACTTCCTCATACAATACCACAGCACCTCTCCAGGCACTCTGTCATATGCTTTCTCCAGGTCTACAAAGATGCAATGCAACTCCTTCTGGCCTTCTCAATACTTCTCCTTCAACACCCTCAGAGCAAACATTGCATCTATGGTGCTCTTTCCTGGCATGAAATATCCTGCTTGCTCAATAATCATCACATCCCTTCTTAACCTAGCTTCCACTACTCTTTCCCAAAACTTCATGCTGTGGCTCATCAATTTTATCCCTCTGTAGTTATTACAGCTCTGCACATTTCCTTTATTGTTAAAAATTCAGTACCAGTACAATTCTTCTCCACTCCTCAGGAATCCACTCACTTTCCAAAACTGCATTAAAACAATCTGGTTAAAAACTGTACTAGCATTTCTCTTAAACACCTCCACGCTTCCACAGGTAAGTCATGTAGACCAACTGCTTTTCCATTCTTCATTCTCTTCATAGCGGTCCTTACATCCTCCTTGCAAATTTTTTGCACTTCCTGGTTCACTATCTCCACATCATCCAACATTCTCTCTCTCTCATTCTCATCATTCACCAGCCTCTCAAAGTACTCTTTCCATCTGCTCAACACACTCTTCTTGCTTGCGAGTATGTTTCCCTCTTTATCCTTTATCACCATAACCTGCTGAACATCTTTGAAATACTAATAAAAAAATCCTTTCAGTGATCTAGAGTAATGTGTGCTGCTTTGCCTGTTGTGTGTAAGAGTATTTTTGTCTCTTGAAATTGTAAATAAAAAAAAAATGTGTTAAATAATTAACAGACGTATGTGATATAGCGGGTCCACGGCTGCAAACAAATGGCCAGTTTTAATAAATGATCTGTTTGGCCGTGTAATTCTCCATGGGCATGCTCACGCAACCATGGGGAGTTAATGAGGTAGTTGAGGCGAGAAGCACCTGCGATTGTTCTCAATTGCTTCATTGGCTTCCTGCAATGTGTGACTGAGACACTGCACCCATGGAGCCATACAAGTATGGGCCAGCACAAGAGATTGGGTGGGGAAAAAAAAGAGACAGAAACAAGGAGGGAGGTTAAAGAGAGAAGAAGGCAGGAGGCGTTAAGCAGTGGTGTGGGAGCGAGCAAGTGCAGGCTCATTGGATAGCAGGCAGCTGGGAGAAGTGTTTGGCCAACACTCGGTGGTGGCAGTAAAAAGAGTTTTCTCCAGCTGAGCAGTTATAAGGAGCTGGAGTGACCGGGAGTATGGACGGCTCACCACATAAGACCAAGAAGGCAATGGGAGTTGAGGAGGCTTGGGATGGAGAGCCCCAGTGTGAGCGCCCTGGTCGCTGGGGACCCAAGTCTCGCTCTGGCAAAAGAGCTGTATGTAGCCAGGGGAAGGAAGGCAGCTGCACCTGCTGAAAGGGGCGATTCCTCTGTTGCAAGGCCCGTATGGGAGAAGGAGGGGCACCGCCAGTTAAAAGTAGAAGGCACCAGGTTTTGAAAAAGTACAACTTCCTGCAATGGTTTAAACCTCATTTTAAAGGATTTATTTATTATGGATTTTAACCTTCACTTTTTTCACCTCATTTTATTGATTTATTTATTTATTAACTTTGAGCTCTGCACTGTGGACACTGTTTTTGGTTTTGTTTTTTCCATAAAAACACTTTTGCACTTTGCACCTTCCCCTTGCTCCAAGAGTGTTTTGTTCCCATTTGCACAGCTCATCCGGTTACATTACCGACATTGTTGGGTTCAAGATATCTCCCAAAACTGAAAGAGGGAGCATGGAGCAGGACCTGCACCGTCACAACATATTTTTGTCCTATGTAAAAATTAAAAAAATGTTGACGTAGAATTTTGGTGCGTTGTTCTCTTAGCTTTTTCTTATCAATTTATTTTTGGTCTCTTAATCAATCCAGTTTGATTACAACAAATGATTTAATATAAATTTAATATAAATATAAACATGTATGATCTTTGGGACTGCATACCTACATTTTCTCTAGATGCTAGATTTCTTTGGTATAATGCATTACAGTACCACCTGGGCAAATTATAATTCTACAGTTGCGCTGTCCATCCATTTTACTTTCACATAAGTTGTTCAATTAATGCTGCATATGCTTTATTATCTGTGTATTATACTTACATTAAGAAATATCAAAGGTAACTTGTCATATATTCATTTTTTTAATAGTTATCTTCATAAATTACAGAAGGCATTTGCCACTCTGTTCCCAGAGGGACACAACTACTGTATACAGTAGATGTGGCAATTAAAGAATGAGACCTATTTGCTTATTTACATTCTAGGTTCCAGAGTTGCTGCACATACCATACAACACACATTAGCCCTGCATACAAATATTGTTTTTGAAAATGAGTGGAAGTCAGTGGCCCACATCATAGGAAGTAGAAATATGCAGTGATAAAATTATAATGCTACTGTTGGCTCTGCCTGACAAGGACATCTATGTCTGCATTTTCCTTTTGAAACTGCTAGCATACCTTCCTCACTTAAGTAAAAATGTTGGCTATAGTCAACTGCCAAAGTATTTTTCTGCTTCATCTATTTTTGAACTTGCAACCTGATTCCAAAGTTACTTAAGCTCTGAATCGGCCTAAAGTCAATTTGAGTGTTTCCCCATGATAAATTCCTTTAGACACATCCACATATGTTTGGCTATATAATGTAATTGTGTATAATAGGATTCTCAACTATTAGTTTTCTAACAGGTTAAGTCAACATTAACCACCAAAATACACTACATGCAGGATATACCGATAGTGATGATAGTTAACAGCCTTCAGCAGTCATGAATAGTATTTCATTATACATTTCAGCTCTGTTGTTAAAAAATATATTCTGTAGATCAGAGTGAAAACACATACAATTTTTGCAAATATTTTTCAGAGATTAATATGGCATGTCTTAAATAATGCTGAATTCTAAATCTAGACACAAGAGAGGAAAAGGGAGACTTATAGTGGATATACTGAATTTATTTTTTGCTATTTTAGAGGACTATGACAGCACAGGAATTACAGCCACCCACACTCACATTTGCAGAAGACATTTACAAAGAGTCAAATTAAGCTATTTAATTTTTAATTTAGACTTGTTTTCACATGGGCGGTGGTACAGTGGGTAGCGCTGCTGCCTCGCATTTAGGAGACCCGGGTTCACTTCCCAGGTCCTCACTGCGTGGAGTTTGCATGTTCTCCCCATGTCTGCGTGGGTTTCCCCCGGGTACTCCGGTCTATTCCCACAGTATAAAGACATGCAGGTTAGGTGCATTGGCGATTCTAAATTGGCCCTAGTGTGTGCGCATGCCCTGCGGTGGGCTGGCACCCTGCCCAGGGTTTGTTTCCTGCTTGCGCCCTGTGTTGGCTGGGATTGGCTCTGGCAGACCCCCGTGATCCTGTAGTTAGGATATAGAGGGTTGGATAATGGATGGATGGATTTTTTCACATATAATACTAACCAGAACAAATTTCATAATTGACAACGTAAACATCTTCTTGTTTCACTTTATATCTCCCATCAGCCTAGATTTAAATGCCTGAATTGACACTACTGATTTCAAAAAGGAAAATATCCATTAGGTCATTGGGAGGAATTTTGTTTTTTCATCTCTAGGAGAAGGTAAGACCTGTGTTTATATACTCCCCCGAAGGAGAAGAGCATACTTTAAAGCAAAATGAATCCTGCTACACATTTAAGTCAACAGACTATAATAAAGCAATGTAGCAATGTTTTTAATTAATGCCTGGCTTTAAATGAATTTACAGGGAGTTCATATTGTTTCTATTTTGCCACAACTTTCTCCATTGATACCTTATTCTTTATAACAGGTGTTATGTAAATATTGCCAAATTTAAATGTAGCATAACTAGCCAGGCATTTAAAACCCTCTTAAATACACTTCTGCATCTTAATCTCTATGTGTCTTGTGGAGGAAGGGGGAGAGACAGAACCCCATACAAGTTTTTGATGGGAAAATGAGGGTGACTTTATGACAACTATGAACAGGTTGTTTTTTTTAGTTTTTCCTACTTTTGGGTATTCAAAAACCTGCTGCACTGCTACTGCATATCTTTAAAGAAAAGTAAGATTTCAGATTAGCAGTTTCATACGTGCTTTTGGTACAGTAAAAGAAAATCCAAGCCTACACCAACAGTAATGGACACACTGCACTGGCATGGTTTGGATACATAAGTATCATAGAGACTGCATAGCTACAAACACACTTAACTGGAGAAATTTAGAGTTCCCAAGCAGTGTGAGGGTTTTTATTTTTTATTTCAAAGTCTGACTTACTCATCTAACATTATTAGAAGATGAGAACAATCTAGAAAAGAACAGGCCATTCAGCCCAATAAAGCTTGCTAATCGTATCCACATTATTCCTCCAAAAAAAAGTCTAGTTACCTCCTTATTACTTACAAACCAGAGAACCCATTGAGATCTCAAGATGTCAGCCTACTAAAGATTCTAAGAATTAATACAATAACAGAGGGAGGTCAAACTTTTAGTTTCAGGGCTCCTAAGCTGTGGAATGATCTTCCTGCTTATATGTTTCTGTTTTCTTGTATTTTGCTATCAACTGGTCATAGTTCAACAATTGATTACTGATATTGTTGGGTTCCATTTATGTTAATCAGTTTCGAACTGCTTTGTTTTAGCATCTGTTTAAACAAATCTGTGTCTTTATGTGTATTCAGTATGTATTTAGTAATTTGTAAAGTTTGTATTTGCATTTTTACCTACGGACTTGTCACTGCACTCAGCTTCAGAATTCAGTGAAGAGCACAATACAAATAAAAAACTGAGTAAATCAGAACTTTTCAAAAACAGCAAGAAGATGCAAGCTCCAAATTGAATATAACCAAACTCAGAATCAGTTCAGGACCCTGCTAATGGAAGAGAGAAAAAGAATCTGGTGCACCACTGTGCTACTCTAGAAAGTCAATTCAAAAAACATTTTTTACATCTGCTAAGGAGTTCAGCATGAATACTATCTGCACAATAATTTTAGGTAAGATCGTTTTTCTCTTGGGTGCACCATCAAAGCTTTGGGTCCAGTCTTGCACATGATAGGCTCCAGCTTTCTGCAACCCTAAACTGGATTTAGAGGGTTTGTTAAATGGGTGGACTAATGGACAGACAGATGGTATATTACTTCTGTAATAAGACCCATGAGCAGAATAAGGGAATGGCCAGGTAAGTCTTCCCTAACAGCTGTCAAAAGAATGGAAATGTTTGGTACACGGCAATTCTGGTAGTGGCAAGTAAAGCATATTGGTAATTTTTTGGGATTTTTAAATCATAATAAAGAAAAAAATATTTAAATTAGTTAATAATTCCTTCATCCTAGATCTTCTACATCTAGTTACTCTAAAAACTAAATGTGCTGCAGGATACAGCTTCATTTTAAAAAGTAATGTGTATTTTTTACCTAATTTTAAACCTTATAATGAAATAAAGAGATGGAATAAGGCAAAGCTGTTAAATGGACCTTTTTTCTATTATAAATACACATTCATGCAACAGCCTCTTGTGTTATTTCCTTTTTCTTTCCTCCCATCAATCCCCTTGGGATCATTTCTATACAAACCTGTAAAAGCTGAGTAGCAGTAGCTCTTTGCTCCGGATTCTTCACCAAACATTTCTTTACGAAATCAGTGAACTCGTCAGACCACAGCTCTGGTTTCCGGAATGTTGGAGGTGGATTGGTAGGAATCATAAAAATAGCCTAGTGAAAGAAAAATAAGGGAAGCAGAGATAATACAAAAATCAGTTGAAATCAGAATCATCTGACTCTAAGGCCCAGGCAAATAAACAAATCCCTCGATTCACCTTCTTTATCAGACTGTAAATCTATTGAACAAATTTTAACTGGTCTAGAATTTCTGCCGTGACTGAGATTCAGGAAACAGGTACATCTGCTACCAATGTAGTGACTTCCCATTAAATTTCCTTCACTTAAACTGTACCTCATTGAGCACATCACTATTTATTTTATCTATTACTGTTTATCAGCCCCAAGAGAGCGCTATCCCACCACTCGAGATTTCTGATCCTCTTAGTTCACCACTAGTTACATCTCTGCTCATCTGATAAGCCCAAACATAGGCTATTCATTTGCCAGAAGCTTGATAACAGCCTTTTTTCCTGTTCAGGTTACACTCTGCAGGGAGGGGGGCATTCAACCTTCTTGTCCTGACATACTGCTAATAGAAAATAGTATGTTTCATTATTTTTCAGGCATACAAAAATTTTTTATTATTAAAGTTTGGATGTTAATGGAAAAACTGATTACAATACATGTGTAAATAGATTGAATCTTAAATTACTTGAAAACTAATGACCATGAAGAAAAAAGCTTGTTTACTGCCATATTTGTCGAATAAAAAACATTATATATATATATATATATATATATATATATATATATATATATATATATATATATATATATATATATATGTATATATATATATTTATATCTTGCTGATTACTTGAAGTTAAATACTTGACTAAGTGGTAAATGGATACCTCAAAACAAATTACATTCAACCACTCTTTTCTGTTCTTATGCATTGCAGAAATGGCTAACAGCCAGCTCATGTTAAGAGCTTTGACAATGTAAATAATAACAAAAAACACAACGCAAGCCATTCATGTATATCCTTGTAGCTCTAAGCATGATACTGTACAGTATGTAAGAAAATATGACATTACAACATATTCTTTGCAGGTTCATCAAAAACCCACTTTTTTTGCAGAATACAATAAACAGCAAATTTAGATAATAATGTTTCTGGATGCCTCACAAAATAAATGTGAAAGTATGCAGCTGCTGTAGTTTATAAACCACTCTTTTTTAGCACAAAAGAATAATACAATACTTAAAGTTAGAAGTGTAACCTTTGAACCTTGGACAGCTCCAAAGGCTGGGTTTCTTTTAATCGGCTGTGATGAATTTCAACTTTATTTGAAAGTTTTACCTTTAAACTGTGAAGTGCCAACCAACCTCTTAAAGGCAGATCAAGAGTTAAGGTTAATGTTCTGCCACCGTTAAAATGTACTTTGCACTGCAGAGTTATCTTTCAGGATAATCTTCACTAATCTGACAAACAGCACCAACTGGGAAAACCGTGAGAAGGATTGTGCTATACAGCACTGTAACTCCCCAGCTTAGAGAGTATATAATATGTATTGGCTGGAGTACCATGTAAACCATAAATCTAATCTTTATTCTATGAAACAAAGGTAAAAGGAACACATGGTGCTGATGCCCAAAGAGATAAGGGATGTTGATCAACAAAGTGTAAAAGAATAATTCAATGTATTAAAAAAAGACTAATATTAAAGCTCTAAACAGGAGAAATCCATTTGTCTTCCTTCTGATCAAGTAGGTGTTTCAGGAAGAAATTTAAGAATATGAGTACTAGGACCCAAAGAGACCTACACTGTTACTGGCAAAAACTGTTAACAGCACCTCTACAAGGAAGTTTATGGGGCAAAAATTGCACTCCTGTCTCAGATATCAAAAAGTAATGGACAAATTAAAACACACACAAAATATAATTTTTGTTACCTACAATATGAGAGTTATTTCAGCCTAACTTATATGTTCTAATTTACAATTTAGTCATGTAGTCAAGAAGAGCATTTCATTATTAATGCTTCAAATGGCAGACTTGATAGTAAATGAAAGCTTATTATGAAGTACTACAAGGGGGCTTCGCTCGCCTACCCCCGGTGTTTTGAACCCGTGCCCGCTGTGCAGCCGTAGTTTCAGACGCGCGTTGCAGGAGCTTGCGTTGTTTTGAACCTGTGCTTGCCCTGCTTCTGCGGTTTGAGACGCGCGTTGTAGGCGTATATCCGTCAGTCGAGCTCGTTCGGTTTGAACCCATGCCTGCTTTGCCTCCACAGTTTCAGACGGTGGGTCGCGTTCGCCGTTTTGTACGATCCCAAGCAGCACATAATTCCTAACTTCACTCCGCAGTAGTGCCACGCACAATATGGCGGTGACGCCTGCGCCTTCACTACGCAGTAGTGCCACTCACAATATGGCGGCAACGCCTGCGCCTTCCGTATTATGTCGGGTTTCACCATGCTGTGTAGGTACCTTTGCCTTTCGTACTTTCCCACGCCTTCCGACGTGTGATGTAGGCGCCTGCACCTTCCGGGTCTGCCTCCGCTGTGTCGTGTGGACGTTTAACTGTCGTTTTTTCTGCTTTTATATTCTGTATCTCGCTGTGCATGTGTTTTGTGCCTAGGTTTTTTTGAAGCTGTTGCATTCCAGTTTTCATCATCTATAACCTGCTCTCCATGTGTTTGGCCCCGTTCTTTAACCTCTTTATGACGTTTTACTTTGTTTCCTACTCTGTCTTTTATTTCTGACCTTGCTTTAACCTGCTTGCGGCATGTCAGATGGTTCATAGTCTCTCCCATTTCGCTCTGGGGCGGGGGGGCTTTGTGTGGCGCCTGCGCACGTTCGTAGTCTCTCCCGTTTCACTCTGGGGAGGGGGGCTTTGTGTGGCGCCTGCGCACTATGTCTCCTGCGTCCACAGGCAGGTCCCTGCGTCCATATCCGGTTTACCATTCTCGGTTAGTAATATGGATAAATTACACTGAAGAATACGAAGACCAATGAAGTAAACATTATAAATTTTAGGTCTGTTGTATTATCTTACATTTGTAAACAGAGTAAAGCAAATGAATGAGGTTTTTACTATAACAACATTATAATTAATATTTAATTAAGATTATATATATATTTTAATGAAGAAAGCATAGTGGCACACACTGTAGTGTTGCATCCACACAGGACTTGAAACCTACAGTAGTTCGAATGCCTTTCCTCAGTTTACTATATGTAGTCTTTATCCTAGACTGCAATATCATGCATTTAGGCTGATTTGAACCTTAATTTTGTTTAATGAGAATTAATGCATGTGGGTGCACATGAATTGTCTTTTTAAGAGATCAATGCTACATTTACAGTTGGATCCTGCCTTGAGAATGTTCTCCCAGAGATCATATACTGGAAAAATGGATTCAGAAAAACTGACATGCATTTATTTTAAATAATGTTTATTAAACATTCTAATGAGAGACAGACAGACAGACAGACAGACAGACAGACAGAGAGAGAGAGAGAGAGAGAGAGAGAGAGAGAGAGAGAGAGAGAGAGAGAGAGAGAGAGAGAGAGAGAGAGAGAGAGAGAGAGAGAGAGACCGCACCAGACAAGCAGTAGAAAAGTCCTACATATGCAAGTGTAGCAATGTAAGGGTCACTGGGTACAATGAACTTTGCATTCATGCCAGCTGCTAAAAAGGCATCATACAGGGGAAAAAGAATGAGACAACACCAGAGTGCTATGTTGTGCATCTTCAAACTATCCATAAGCCACTGCAAAATGTGTTCTACGACATCAGCTTGTATCCACTGAGGTTATCATAAAATTTTAAAATTACCTTAATTTTTTGATTTACCCTAGTCTATAGTTAAACTGCACACAGATTTTTATGATTTGTGTGTATATATTTGTTATTTCACTAAGTCTACAATATTAAAACAAACAACTAAACATTTCCATGCTGTGAATAGTACTGTAGAGAAAAACAGCATAAAAGTAAATGAACTACTGATTGTTTTTTATGGCCTATTCCAATTATTTTATTAAATTCTAAAATTAGAATTCACATAAAGATTTCAGTATATTCCACTCCTACTGTATCAAATTGACTATTTAAACTAAGCCTTTAAGTCTTTCAAACTAATTTTGGGATGGTAAAATGCAATACTTTAATAATATAGGATTTTGGAGCTACTCGTCTAAAGCAATAAACTCAGTTAGATGGTGACCAAAGGTCAGAGGGCTCAGTGTAAAAATAACATTTTGAGATGAACCTTGGAGGTTAAAGAGTTTGTTTTAGCAGCCTACAACATTTACCATAACTGTATGTTAAGTATTTAAAGGAATGATCCAAAGCATTATTGTACATTAAGTGATTCCACATGTTAAAACATCCTGCTGTATTTTGCCCTTTATCATTCGTTTGATTTTTTTTTTTTAATTTGTTAAAACTTTTAATTCTTTAAAACATTGCATGTACTGAATACTGAGCTAAAGGTGATGGTTTTGCTGTGAATATTGTATGCTGCTCTATGTATATCTGTATTCATATCAATACTTCACAGTAAGAGACAGGAAAAAGTAAGACAAGAACAATGAAACGCTGTTTGGTTTGAAAGCTAAATGATCCACAACATTACCATACATTATGTTGTGGATCATTCTTTGTGTTTTTTGGCTTATCAGGATGACACTGCATTTCCACGTATACTGTACTTCACTGGTATTTTTAACCCAAAAATGTTCAGCCATTTTTCAATCATTTTGTACATGTCTAATACCAATTTTATATGTGTATATATTTTTAAATTGTGGATGATACATTGTAAGTGAAAGTAGTTCCAAACAGATAATGATGATATGGTACTTTACGAATGAAAACTGTCCAAATAAAAATAAAACTGCAGTTATATAGGTGTTCATGTTTAACATATCATCTCTGCAGAAAAAAATACATATGATCCTGTCAAAGTCACCATTTTTAATAGGAAATAAACAGACATCCTGATACTATTTCAGAAATGCTAGACTTGAAATTTTGTGTTTAGCTACAAAAGACCAATACACTGAACAAGATAGTTAGATTCAGAACTCAGGCTATCTGAATACTACCATTATTTGTCTAAACGCCCAGCCCATGTATAATATTTATAAACTTCTTATGGAATGTTTGTTAACAGTCACTAATTGAAAAACTACTCTCTTACCACAGTGACCGTTCTGCTAGGAACAGTGAGCTAGAATTCATCAACAGTGATATGAAAGGTTGATATCAAATCATAGGAAGCATTTAGTTGTGATAATTGCTGCTAAACCTGTTCCAACCAAGCATCAAAACTATACAGTGCAATTACTTATTCACATGGGTATGTGGGTGATTGATCATTTTCTTGCTTGAATAGAGAAAGTAATGATTTGAAAACTGTACTGCATGTTCATTTGGGTTCCATTCTCTAATATTGCATTTTGTTTAAAGGTCTAAGGCCATTCATTACATAAAATATGCAAAAACTAGGGATATAAGGAAGAGGCAAATATTTTTTCACAGTACTGTATTACAGAGACCCATGCTCCACAACATTTTTTTACATTCAATGAAACAACACATTATGTACGTATTTAATGTAGCCTGATTTCCCACTATTAAGATGGATGATCCTGTCATTAGTTTAAATTGCATTACTAACTCTGTGTTTTGCCACTGCAAGGCCATAGTAGAGTCCATCTAATCTTACTTGGGAAGGAGGTTCGGAGCTTATTACTGCTATTTCTGTAAAGCATCACTGCATGCTTACAGCAGCAGCTTCTGGTTATTTAAATCACTGGATAGTTGAAAATCTAACTTGCAGTCTAGTGTAAAGGCAGTTGACTTTAAATCTTAAGGCAGCTGTTTCAATCCCTGCCTGCTGCTCATTGTATCACCCATATGATGTCACTTAACTTGCCTGTGCTCAGATTGTTAAAAGATATATACAAACAACTAATATGTCTTTACTGGTAAAGCACCTTGGCATTGTGTGCACTGTAGACAAGGCACTATAGGAAGACTATTTCTTAGTTTGTTTAGCAAAAAGAAAAAGGCCTTTTAGCTGATTTTTTCAATGCATATATATCAAAAGTACAATTAAACAGTTATCACATAACTATCTTTAGAATGCAGACAAGCCCATATGATATGAAGTCCCAGCCCTCTCACTTCAGCTAAAGGCCTCCTTATAGTCTCCACTGGTGAGAAAACTTTAAAGAAATGCACAAAAAGCAAATGCAGCTTTGGCTAGAGGCCAAGTCTTTTGATTGCTCCCTATGGATTGTGAGAGAGCTACACTTTGAATATCAATCAAATAGTTCTGTGATATTCTCCTTTAAAATTTGATATGTTAGATGAAGTAATTGTATTTACTGGCACTTTTAATTGATATTGTTCAAGACATTTCAAAATGTATGAAGCTGCAGGAGAATATGAGGATTCAGGTTAAGCCCTTGACCTAGGAAAGCAATGCTTTAACCTGGTCATAAAGCTGAATTTCACCAATTAGGTATAACTGCTGCATGTGCTCAATGTCAGCAGTTCTCTGATTAACAGAATAGGCCATCAAGCAAGTCTGAAATGTCCAAGCTTATCATCTTATCAGCTAAGGCGCAGTAATGGAAGGGCTTTATCCTTGATTAAGACAAGTAATTTTCAGCACTTCTGTAGCAATTCTTCACTTGGTTAGCACCAGCTGTTCCACAGTGCCATAACAGACACATTTTCAGAATCTCTCAGGCAAAGGCAGATGTTACAAGACATATTCAGATAAAACCTGATGTTTGCACAGCGCGGTACACTGACATCATAATTTTTACATTTTCAACAAATTAGAAACATACTAAAATGAAAACAAAGCTGTCACTCAGCAATACAGTCACTATAGCGCTACACAGAAGACAGCTTGCAAATATCTTGAAGGGATTCATTTTCTGATACACTGAAATTGGTTACTGGTTTGATTCTGTCATACTATGTTAAAAGTAACAAAATACTTTTCTGAGCAAACATTTATCACATATTTGCAGTACTGAACTTTACCTAGAGACAACTCTGGAGACACAGCATTTCACATCGCAACTGCACTTTGTAGCTGACTCTGCTTTGAGTTTGTATGTTCTCTCCATGTATACAGATATTTCTTTGGGAACTACAACTTCTTACCATGACCTAAAGACAACTTATTATGTCTAGTGCCATCACTAAATGTCCCTCATACAGCTGTGAATACCCTATGGCCAAAATCTGTCTTTTGGTCATTCTTCAGAGAAAAGTTTTGTCTCCTTGAATAGCTGAACTGGATTGGGTAAGCAAATGACAGGATGCCTAGATGTATAAAGTTACTGTCTCCAAAATGTTTCATGACCATGTTTTGTTTGCTACATCTGTGCTGTTAATCTATATTTTAACCACCTGATGACTGACCTAAAAGGACAGAGTGTATGGCTTGCTCACATAATAAGGTCATGTGAGTCGTAGGGCTGAACAACTAATTGTATATTAACTGCAATTATAATTACAAATGGCTCAGTATACTAATCAATGAAAGTGACAATTGCTGCACTCCATTTACATTCTCTCATCCTCTCAAGGATCAAGCTCTCCCAGTTACAAAATGCTCTAAAGACCAAATGAGGGTTCTATAATCAAGCACAGACCCATTCACTAATTGTGAGTTCAATGGCAAATTAGAAGCACTCACATCATAGGACGAACTACATGCAAAATACATTTTAAGGAGTCATATTAAAAACATCATCTTTTAAAAAGTGTTCATTTATTTTCCTTTTGCCATAGCATACAGAAAAACTGAGACGCTTAAGTAATGTGAAGCTTATATTACTTGACACTTATTAAATGCTTAAGAACCAAAATGAAGAGAATTGCCCATAGTTGGGAAATGTTTCGTTTTCAAGTGTATGGTGTAAACTGTTAAACCACTTCACACTAACATTTATACAATTACTTAAAATTCATCCACGTGGTCCATTATGAAAAGCACATGAAACCTAAGCAAGCAGTTCAAATTCCATGACACATTTAACCATTACCTGTTTACACACGTCCACACCCAGCAGGCTATTGCAAGTAAAATCAGATAACAGTAAAAATCATGTTTTATTTATCAAAATACAATTCTCTGTTTAAAACTGTGCTCAAAAAATGTTTTAAAAAATGATCATCACTCTGGATAAGAAAAGTAATTTCGTTTGCAATTATTCTTCCGAAATTAAGTTGCCTTTACTTTATTCCAAATCATGGACACAAACCAAAATGTATCTGAAACAGGTATCGCTTTACGCAACGACAACCAATTTGTGGTAGAACAGAACTATGGAAGTTATGTATATACTATAGCTAATATATACTACATTAAATATATACTTTTTAACAATATTTTACAAAGTACTGTAGTTAATAATGTACCCCCAAATAGGCTTGAAGGGACTCGATAGCTTCACAGACAGCAGACTCAAATTCAGGTGTTGTAAAACTGGCATTGTTGTTTGCAAAAGGTCTATGAGCAACTGTAGTTCAAATGTCTTCAACATAACATTTCTGAAAGAAGTACTGATGGAAAATTTTGGCCATGATGGACAGCAGGTTTGGAGCTTTGCCACTTTTTTATAGTGATATGCAAATATTGAATTACTATAAGGCGCAGATAATGAAGTCATAGGGATTGTTTTTAGTGTAACATAAATATTGAGTTTATTCTGTGTTTACTGTGTGATGCTCACATATTTTCCTGTTTAAAATTAATTTCAAAATAAATGGCTTTTTTTTTTTTTTTTTTTTTTTTTTTTTTTTTAAACTTTTATAGTTAACATACCTCAAGCAGCAGAAGTTAGCTGGTATACCAGAGATGTGGCTTGTGTGCACCTTACCCAGCACTTGACTAAGTTGTACTGGGGATCCATTTTGCCATCAGGAATGGCCACCAGACAAGTAAAAGAGAAATATATATAAACTATAGCTAAAGTGACCTTTCTCAGGTAAACCTGAAACAATAAAGTAACCCGTAATTGAAGTTGCAAAGAATGTTTCTCTGTTTTAAGACAGAGGGGTCTGCAAATTCAATAATGCTTTTCAATGGGAGATTTTGGAATCTCAACACTCTATACAGCACACTCTATTTCAATTATCCCAATGAAAATTTCCATGACAAATTTTGTTAAAGTGTGACAAATTTTAGCAAAATCAGTCCACTAGGAGCCAAGTTGTTTCATACTGACAGACAAAGGGACAGACATGGAAACCACAGTAAGAGCTTTTCCCATTATATGTGAACAGACATAAGAAAGGCAACTCTCAGAAGCAAACTGACTTCCTGTTGTGCTGAAAATGAAGACTTTCTTTGGACACCTTTCTTGCACTTTCAGGACTCACAGGGAGACACAGCCCTTGTTAGAGGTAAGTACATCAAACAATGAATGATGTGACAAACAGAGATGCACTGTCTGAGGCAGTGTTTTTCTAATGTGAAGTGCCAGTTCTATGTTCTGCCATGTTGCTATGCTACTTCACTTGACCAGACTACTTAAGTATCATTTTTCAGACCCTTTATTAAGTATGGAACAAAGACAGAGTGAAGCATATAAAAAGGAGTGCAATTTGAATACTTCTAAGCACCACAGAGCCCAAAACAGTAACACTAAAATTAAGATATTTATAGAATATGAGTGATGGTCTGTCTTTGTCTTATACCTGGTGCTACTGGCAGAATTTTCTAGCCCCATAGGCTCCTGAACTGAAATAGGCAGGTTTGTGAATATTTTATTTTATACTGTATAATATACATGCCACATTAATTTTGGAAATTTACCATAAAAATTTTTCTAAGAATGCGGTAGAAAATAAATGTTACCATTAGATGGCACTGGTTGTCCACTGTGCAAGCTTAGTAGTTGATAACAGAGAAGTAACGTTTGTCTATAGCTTTGATGAACTGGATTTGTTGCTAACATTATGTTCTAATTATCTGTATTGTTCTTTCGGTCATCATCAGCATAAATAAGAAATGTAACTGACTTAACGCTGAATAGCTGAAGTTCACTTAAATGCTAATTCCAAGCAATTCGGTATAAAAAGTGGCAGTTCTGTTCTGCAATAACGGCACCTAACCTCCAGTTAAGATAAAATAATGTTGCCTTTTTGTATTCATAATCAAGGCAATGTTTTCATTTTTTCCTTCTTTCTCTCCTAGGCAATCCATGATAAAAGTCAACCTTTAGACCAGATGGCACTGGGCACTACTCTATTAAACAGCAGTTGCATATGCACTTAATATGACAATTTATTGCCTATTATGGTTCCTACCTGTAAAAAAGAGAAAAAAACTGTTCAGGTCACAAAGATACTAAAGAATTACTCAACTTCTCATCCCTTTATGTTATTTAAAAATTATGACACTCCTCTGAATATTTTTTTTTTTTTACTATAAAGCACCTTTCCAAAATATTTTGCTCTCCTGAAACAAATACAAAAGTCCTCATGGCATTTAGATATTCAGGTAGCTGAAAAGTTAAATCATTTTTATCTGTGTGATCGATAGACATTATATTTTACAGCACTTGTGCACAATTTCTCATAGATTTTCCCACCCTGTACAGATATGCTTGGATAATGTACTGGTACAAGGAAAGTGATTCACTTGATAGGCAGCATATGGAAGCAACTCCATCACATGGCCTCTGGTGATGGCTCATGTGGCTCGTTATGATCAATCAGCCACATAACAAACAATCTTTACAGATTAGACTTTGCATTCCTCCAAGCTATAAATGCAAAAAAAAAAAAAAAATAGTTCCAAATCAACCACATTGGCACTCTTTTATCCTCTCATTAATCTATGAAACAAATACAAGTATCAGTAACTAATTCACATGGCTATTCATCTTAGTGATTTGGGGAATTTCCGCTATCATAACATACTAATATTTTTAGGGGGGAAAAAAAAAATCTCAAAAAAGTATGAATGTGGCTGCCTTGATTGCATTAGTGCATCCATTCTTCATAATGTAGGTTGTAACTATATGCAGATTTACTCAATCACATTACAAATCATGAACACACAGACTTCAACAGATATGATTCTGATTGGCCTGTAATAAAATCACTTTTTTCCAGTAGGCAAAGGTAACTATGGCCCACAAGCAACTAGCAAAATATCAATAGGATCTTATTGTTGAAAGAAAAGAAAATTACACAATCTAGATGTAAAAATCTGATCAAGACCAATCAATATTGACCTACTTTTGCAATCCAACTGCACTACTTCAAGTATTATTTAAAGAGTACTCATATTTACACAGTCAAATCGTTGAAAGGTTTCTTTAAAATTACTTTTTCCTAAAGATGGTTTATCATTTTTCACTTAAAATTTATATTCTTGAATACAAGATTGAATCAAGAGTGACACATGTCTAGCATGATTGATATTGATTATAACAGCAAAAGCTGAAATTTCACAAAAAGTGTAAAAATTGCTGTAATCCATTATATATTGTACACAATACATAAGAGAGAATGAAAGGAACACTCTATAGTTAATCCTGAATCCCCACTTCTCTTTATTATGGCATCCCTGAGCCTGTCACATCAATGGCATTTCAGTATTTGAGTCTCTTCTCTAGCTATATCACAGCTGTCTCAACAGCATCAGGGCTGTGGCCAAGGGAAAGTACAGCAGACAATATAAAAAGTTGTAAATTTACCCTCCAGACAAGGCTTACTGAAGGGCAAAGAAAAAGCGAGTAAGCAGTCCAAAAATAAACAAATAAAATAAACAAAAAGATAGACTTACTATTGCTGGACAAATGTAAAGCCCTTTGGCTTTGTTTGGGAATGTATGGAGCACACTGTTTTGAGTATGAGCACATTCTTAAATCATTAAATCCGCATTTGAAAATTATCCATTCAATTTTTCATCTATTTTTATACCTGCTAAATTCAATTTGGGGTCATAGACAAAGTGTGCCTATACCACTTTTCTTTACCAACAACATCACAAGCAACACTGACAGTATCCCTAGATTAAACAGCATTATGTTCAATGTTGCTTTGGGAAATTCCTTTTGTCCACATTTTAATTTGTATACAATGTATTTCAAAAAGGAACATAGGGATATCAGTTATGGACTGACAGGACTAGGGTAGAGTCAGATTTCAACATCAGCCTTGCCTGTTTTGTTGCGATCATCTATTACCTTATCTGATCAGAGTGTCATGCATAATAACATCACTAAATACACAGGACTTGTTTTCAAACTGGCACTAATTTGACCTAACTCCTGACAGACTACTAGAATCAAATTTTCTCTTGTGCCAAGGCTTCTACCTTTAAGATCAAACTAATACCATACATAAGTAATGGAGCAAGGTAATAAACTGGCAGGTGAAACACATCAACTAACATATAAGATTGGTTATGCTGAACTTTTCACAAGATATATAATGAGTAATCCACAATCTCATTGGGTGACTGCAACAAATGTGGCTGACAGTGTTGAGATAACGCACTAAAAGTAACATACGTTACATAATCAAGATTACTTTTTAAAGTAACAAGTATCCTAGGGCAATACTTATTTTATTGAAAATAAAACCATGTTACAGTACAGTGTAGCCCAAGATATGTTCCAGACCAACTTACATAGCTTGCCAGTGGAAATATTATAACCACTAAGGAAAAAGGTTTTCTGGCATTTTGAGTATATTAATTTGAAATAGATAATGGACATAACTCTCTGTCATAATGTTTACAATTAAGTATATTCAATATAGTTTTTATGTATTTCTAACTGCTGATAAAATGTGTAGGCTGCTCTAAAAGCACAAATTGTATGTATCCATTTTACTTTTGCTCAAAGGCTCTTTTACTTAAGTATGTCTTACGGTTCCTCTACCTGTATATCCTTTACTTTCCTAGACTCCTTTCCCTTTAAAAAGCAGATTCCTCAGATGCTAATTGGCCATGAGTGTAATGTGTAAATTAATGCTGGATCTGTGTTAAAGTGCAAATTGAGTCTGTTTAAACAGAGAAAATGTAACCAACAAAAATAAGGTGTACAGTATACTACAAGTTACAGCATGCAAGTCATACTCATTCACAGTACACACCACCATAAAGTGCTTTGCAAAGCTATACAAATTCAGTGGGTGTGCCAAAATGATCATCAATTAATCAAATGGAAAATTCCAAATACGAGCTGTTGAATTTAGCAGTAAAAACAATATAATAAGGGAAAGTCAACACAAACTCCTCAACCTGAAGAAATGCAGAGCCCATCAAAGCACCATATATGTATCTTCTACTTGCCTCCTCTTTCCATTCACTACGCTGTAGAACAGAACACTTTAGAACAGTGGTCCCCAACCTTTATGACAGCAAGGACCACTTTACTAGAAGCAAATTTTTCCAGGGACCAGTGGGGGGGTCTGGTTGGGGGGGTTGAGGATTTAGGGCATGTTCGTAGGGCAGTTTTATACACAATTTACATTACATTTCTATTATAATTAAGTTATAATATCGTAAAAGAAATTATACAACTTACCATAATGCAGAATCAGTGGGAGCCCTGAGCTTGTGTTTCTGCAACCAGACGATCCCATTGGGGACGATGGAAGACAGTGACACACGAAGTGTGTTGCTTATGTACAGTCTACTCTGTAATCTCGTTTTGGTTGCTGTCACTGCAGAAAACACTGCCTTACAAAGATAGGATGTTGGAAATGGAAGCAGACTTTTCAGTGCTTTTGTGGCAACCTCAGGATATTCCGCCTTGACTTTAATCCAAAAAGCATGGAGATTTGAAGTTGTCTCAGACATGCTTTTAAGGCCACCATCATTTGCCGCCTCAAGCAGTTGATCCTCTTCAAGCCAAAGTTGATTCACCTGGCTTATTCACAAATGGGTCACAGATCCATTCCTTCCCATTTCGGGGTTTTTTTGTGGTTGGGAATAATGCTCAAAATCTATTGAAATCTGAGATAGGTGATCATACACCAGCTGGGAGAAAGAAGGCCCAGGCTTGGTATCTTTACCAACCTCTGGTAACGTTTGAAACATATCAAAAATCCCAATGTTCACTTGTCGTCCCCATAAATCAAGTTTGGCTTTGAATGCAGCCACTTTATCTGCCAACTTGAACAATGGGTATCTTCTGCCTCTGCCCCACGTGCTGCTGCTCCACCGCTGCCTCAGATTTTTCACCTCAGGCTTCTCCAGTACTCCTTCAGCCTGGCTGGATACCGAGTCTACAGAGTGGGTAAAGGTGGGGTGCCCTAGTGCCTGAATGCCAGTTCATATTGTGAGGTTTCTGAACTCTTTTGGGATGATCCCCTCCCCACCACCCAACGGGAACATCACGCTGAAGTGTGTCCCGAAGCATGATTGCTTCACAGTAGAGCTGTGAGCCTGCTGTTGTCCCGGCAACAGATAAACAGTCTTAAGCAGACGTGGTGATCGCACTTCGGGATGCTCTTTGGCGTGCTGTCCCATTGACGGAGGTTCCAAGTGAGTTTAGAAACCTCACATTTTCTTGAATGAGTGCCGCATTAATAGGAATCTTTCTTGAATGAGCATCACTGAACCACATAAAAACTGTCTTCAAATGCAGCGGTTCGCATACGTTTGCAACCCGAGATTTTTCTTCTTTTTTTGCATATAACAAAGACATATGCATTGCATGTGTCATTCCAACAGATTGCAAATCACAAACATTAACACTGTTATCGTTTTTTCGTGTCTGCCATTTCTATAGGAGGGTGACAATGAGTTAAATTCCAATGGAAGTTTTTTCAAATGTTGACAAGTAATAAGCAAAAGGTATTATTGAAAACCACAGAAAACAAAAACAGCAAAAAAAAAAAAACAGTACGAGGAAAGTTCGAAGAAAGAAATTTTTTTTACAATGTTTCTGTTTGGGGATCATTGTGCAAATGTGCACAACAGAGCTGCGACCACAGATCTAACTGCTCTGTGGATGATTCATTCAAGCATTTCAAGGTCACTTCGTTATAATGAAAAGTATCTGCTGAATGTACTTCATAGTAACAAGATATCTATAGACTCGTGTCATATGGGGAAACTGTCGGGACCATAAAAATACTTTGTTGTAATACTCTCTCACCTTGGTCTCTGCGCCGCTGCAAAGCCCTGCCCGGCAAGCATTCTGAAAAGTCTGAGTGAGTCTCTGTTGCTGGCAGTTCTCTCACGGCCCGGCTGTCAGACGGCTGCAGCCCGGTAGTGGGGACCCCTGCTTTAGAAGATCACTTCTTCCTACTGCTGTGAGATTTTATAACTCTGTTGTCAACATGAGTGATTCATGACTTGGTCACCACTCTATCTTCCAACACTCTAACAAATGATCATTTGTACTTTTTACTATTTATTTATTCATGTTTTGTTCTCCTTGCCTTTTTAATAATTTGTAACAATTTTTACTGATGTGTTTGAGGTACTGGACACCTGAATTTCCCTGAGGGAATGAAAAAAGTATCAATCTATCTTATCTATCTCTACCAAAATCTTAATAACCAAACAATACTTTATTTTCGTATTCATTTTCCTGAACACTCAACATTTCATCTATGAAAATGCCACTAAGACAAGGATAAAAGCAAAAGCTACCATTTATCCCTTTTAACAGCTGCAGAGCTTCTAGTATAACAAGACAAGGAATGCAAAGCTGCAAAATTAACTCACAAAATTAATTTAATAAGTACTAAGAATAAGGTTTCCACAGTAAAAACAGATTGGTCTTTCATTTAGTATAACACCATACCTAACAGGAAAAGAATAAGAAATTGAACCTGCATGTATGAAAAAGAATTGGGGCTACATTTTTCTGTGGATATTTTCTCTATATGCCTCAGATTTTTGTAACAAATAATGAATGCAGGCCTTAGATTGTAGCTCTGTAGAGAACAAGTAAAACATTTCTTGCTTTGTGTGTGTGTGTGTGTGTGTGTGTGTGTGTGTGTGTGTGTGTGTGTGTGTGTGTGTGTGTGAGGGAGACAGAGAGAGAGAGAGAGAGAGATTGCTATATTAAATTAGATCAACTTAGTAAAGAAAGTCTGTGTATACAAAGGAAGTCAAAATGTTGCTGCTTAGAGACACATGATGAAATCATAATAAAATCAGATGGCTGTATATTCCCATTTCACTTACTGGGTAACATTTGCATGCAAGACATGTCTACAGCAGGAAGCAAATCCTGCCCTTGGGCGTTTAGTACGATAAGAATGAGCTGTCCCAGTAGCCTTTAAAAATATTCCCTTTTCTGCATTTCTTATGTATTATTAATTTATTTCATTGCCAATGAAGGAGGCGGCTTTCTTGAAATATATCCAAATAAACAGTGCCTAGAAAGTAACCGTGGAATGCTCCAGGTTTCAGGATGGGTCAAATCCACTGTACCAGGCTTTTATTGGAAATAAACTGGAGTAAAATACAGTATATTGTGATTATTATAAAAAAAGATGCCTATTCACAGATATTCAAGTTCAATAGGAATTTCAATTGTGATTTATTTCAAATGTATTTAGTTAATGCTTTTATTCAAATAGTGTTACATATCAAAAATTTAGTGTACAATTCAAAATTTACATAATTGGAGCCCTGAAAGGTTTAGAGTTGCCATGTGTCACAGTGCGAGTCACTAGCAGGGATCAAACTAGCAACCTTGTGGCTGAAACTCCAGTGTTTAACTGTTAAAGCCACACGGCACAGAAGACTGGTTTAGGTTTCTGCACATACTATAAACACAGACCTTCATCAAATGTAAAAAATGCAACAAACAAAAATATGTCAAATGTTGCACACAATACATTACAATAACACAAAAACTCACCCAGATGAATTCATGGATTAATTTCGGCAGCAGGTCAGTGAAATAGCACCCACCTACTAGGCACCCACTTGGTAGCTGACAAAACTTTTCCGAACATTAAGGTCAGATTTTACTGGTCAGGAATTAATGAGGAGGTTTGTCAATTTTGCATTTCCTGTCCTGAGTGCCAACTGCGACAGATTCCTAGGTAGGACCATGCTCCTCTTTTTCCCATTCTCTGATAGATATTCCATTGAACACATAGGAGTAGATATCATAGGATCCCTGGAACCCTCAGTTAGAGGTCATAAGTACATTTTAGTCCTCACTGATTACGCTACCCATTATCCCAAGGCTGTCCCTTTGTGTACAGCAACCTCTAAGGGCATCGCATGGAAATTGGTAGGGGACTTTGCATGAGCTGGCATTCCTAAGGAAGTCTTAACAGACTGGGGGTGCCATTCACCTCAGTGTTGTTCAGGGAAGTGGCCAAGTTAATCAAAATAAAGCATTTAAAGACCTTGTGTACCATCCTCAAACAACAGAATGGTTTCACCATTCCCTCAAGCATAAGTTACATTAGGTGGTCAGTGAGGACAAGAGGAACTAGGATCAGTTACTACTCCTCATGTTATTTGCTAACTGGGAAGTTCCCCAGGCCTCTATGGGTTTCTACCCTTTTGATTTACTGTATGAACAGCAACCCTGGGGCATACTAGATATTCTAAAACAGGGTTAGGAGGAAGATGCCCTCCCTTCCACTAATATATTAGAATATATCTCGCAATTCCGCAAAAGATTAATAAAAGAACACGTAGACAAGGAGCAAACAACACAGGCCCGCTGGTATTACCGCAGCACATCTCTTAGGGAGTTCTACTTGAGAGATCACATCATGGTTTTCATCCCCACCTCCCACTCTAAATTACTGGCACATTGCCATGGCCCGTATGAAGTTAAGGAGAGGAAAGGGCTTGTCGATTATTTGAATAAAACAACTGAATCGTTGGCCAAGTGAACAGGTTTATCATGACAACCTGCTGAAGCGCTAGAAGGACAGGAATCCTGTTTCCTCCTCTGGTCAGCCCCATTCACTCTTTGCTCATAAATCAGTCCTTGACTTTGGTTCAGATTTGACGGCTAAACAGCAACAGGAGCTGGAAACAATCATTCTGTCAGTCCCGAAGGTGGTGAGTGAGATGCCCAGACAGACCACTCTGATTGAGTATGACATAGTGACTGAACCAGGGGTGTTCATCAGAGAATGCCCGTATATACTCCTGGAGGCAAAAACACGCAAAAGTGGAACTTAAAATCAAGCGTATACTAGACTTAGGTGTAAAAGAGGCAAGTCATAGTCCCTGGTTCAGTCCTATAGTCTTGGCTCCTACGCCTGATGGGAGCTGGAGGTTCAGCAATGACTTCTGTCAGCTTAATCAGGTTTCCCAATCTGACACTTATCTGATGCCATGAGTGGATGAACTCCTTGAGTGGCTTGGTAAGAGGGATTATTTGACCACACTTGACATGATTGAAAGGGTACTAGAAGTTCCTTTAACGGACTCCACAGAAGTAATGACAGTGTTTATATCCCCCTAGTGGATGCTGGCAGTATTGTGTCCTTCCATTCGGATTGCTCTAGTTCGGGGCTCCAGCAACTATCTAATATCTGGTAAATAGAGTGCTATGTCCCCACAATACCTGATGTCGTCATCAATTTCAGCACATGGAGGGAACACCTAAAGCAGGTCAAAGCTGTGCTTCATACACTTGGTATGGCTAGTCTTCGGATTAATCCAAAGAAATGCTTCTTTGGGTTAACCAAGACCAAATATTTGGGCTACCTGGTGGGCAGGAGTACAATTAAATGACAGTGCTCGAAAGTTGATGCCATTATGAAATGGTCTCATCCAAAGACAAAGAGGCAGGTCCAAGCCTTTCTGGGTTTAGCAGGTTACTACCACTGGTTCGTACCATGCACATACACCGTCAGCATGGCACTGCCAGATCTAAACACTAGTGAGGTGAATTGCTCAAATACTAAAATGACTTTAGCTGCAGGTGGAAGTCCCATTTCACTTATGGTGCCAAGTAGAGTTGCACTGCAGTGCAGCAGTCTATTAGCCAGCAAAAGCACAGTGAAGAAGCTGTCTATTGCTACAGTTCTGCCTTTGTCCAGTCTGATAGCAGTCACGGGACATAGTAACTTTGATTGCTGGTACAACAGATAGTTCTGAGCAGGCATCAACCACAGCACCAACTGTGGTCATTGCTACTCTTGTGAAAAAAAATGGAGATAAATGCCATCAACTGAGAGAAGGAGAGGCAAGTTCATTGTACAACATGAATGTCACTGACAGAATAAAGCTGGAAAGAAAAAAAAAAAACACTAACTTTTCTAAGTAGCCAAAATTTACACTGGGTGTTACAGACTCAAATCAAATGTATGTTTTTATTATATTATAGTAATAATAGCAGCTCACTACTCAAAACACGGAATACCCAGATTCAAACCCAGAATCTTTTGGTTATAAGGCAGCAGTTCTTACCTATGCACCATCCAAGAATCCATAATAACTTTCTGTCAATTCACATTTGAGCTTGGGTTTTTAATTCATTGACAGAAATATGTAATTTGAATGATTTTTTTTTTCTTTGGTTATATTCTTGATTAAAGGTCCACATGCTTATTTGATATTTGGACTAAAGTCTTCATACATAATACACTTTACGTCATTATTAGTATAACATGGAAAAACTTTCTGTTTTAGGTATGTGTTCAGCATTTCTTGCCTCGCATTTTGTGTCATCCTACACTTACACCGATCTTTTTAGACACAGAACACACATGAAATGCATGTGTTCCAAATAACGATATATTATTTACCCTATACAACTCCAGGCACTTCACACCCAGATAAACAGACTTACACTGGGAGATCTTTATGTCCGACAACAGCTGCAGCGATGTGGGGGTGGGATAGCAGGCTGCTTGTGCTGATCGACACATTTGCAAAACAAAAGACGCTAATGTAAAGGTGCAAAGGAATTTAAGGTGGCTGGGATTACAACTTTTTTCGTAGGCTTCAGGGATTCTAGTGTTAAGGGCACTAGAAAATGCTTTCTTCCAGCAATATAGATTTCAAATTGTAATGCTAATCTAAAAGAGAACAGCTAAGGGCTATGTTATTTATATAAACATTATTTCTTGATGCAGATGAAAGAAAAATCCCAGACACACTTGACAGAGAATGAGAATGGATTATAATGGTTATTTTTGCAGTCTAAGGGGGAATTCTCCTAAATATTCTACCAATCTGAAAGTAGCAGGAAGCCTCAAGTGCATAGCCTTGTAAGCACAGTACTGCATAAAAAAATTGTACCATGTATTACAAAGCTACATCAGTTGAAATAAAGATGTTTTCTTAGGAATCTAAGAAGACAAATGGGTCAAAGGCATTAACCTCTGTTTCATAGTCACCTTTTCATAAAAAGTCTGCTTCCCTCACTTGAGGCATTCCTTATCAGCTGCAGCCTGCTTGTAACTAATTTAATGTTAAATATGTTGAGAGAGCATGGGAAACAGTGTCTGTTTCTTAAATTTACTGTATATGCTTCACGGTAGTCGCAAAGAAGGAAAACCAGCTTTTCTCATGTTTACCTTTGTAATTCTATCAGATTCCCACTCGTGCATAAACAGAAAGCAAAGAGGCTTTCATGATCTGATAAGTTCCAGCTCAGGTGGTCTAAGACGAGTCTAGACTCTAGTATACAGGACATACCAGAAAACCTCAGTTAAATGTCACTAATTTAGTGCAGCCATCCACGTAGCTGGGTATACTAGAGAGCGCAGCATCACAAAGTAGTATGTGAGGGTATGTACAGCCTCCAGTCATGTAACTGGCTGCAGCCACAAACTTAAAACAAAAGAATGCTTTCCACTGAAGACAGGTAAATCCTCACTTTTAATCTAATTTCACTAATTGCATTTTAAAATTATTTCACTGTTTACATATATTTTCAGTTAATCTATTAAGACATTACAAATGTACAAATATTTACCATCAAAAAGAATATTTTGTGGTGTCTACAAGAAAAAAGTTAAACTCAAACACTATTCAGGATATTCTTTTTATACAATTTTTGTTTAACAAAGAACCTCTTTGCATAGTCCCAACGAGAAAATGGTATATTTTGATTGGGAAAAATGCTATACAGTACATCCTTGAGCTGTAACAATACATGTCACTGAATTAGGTGAGAATTTAAGGGGTAAGCACTCACAAGGTAATAAATAAAAAAAATACAGAAGAGCAATACGTAACTCACAATTGTGTCAAATGCTACTTTCAGTGGAGAGACTCCTTGTAATTATAGTAATAAATACTATCACAGCATTTTCCTGCTAACATTGTGCTCATGATGTACATGTCTCTATTTTGGAATGTCTAATAAGGACTACCATTTTAACCCACAAATGGTGAGAAACACCTAAATAACACATGGTAAATATGTTATTACATTAAGATTTTGTGCACATAAGACATTCATACAAAAAAAAATATCTCAAAAAAAAATAATAAAAATAATAAACTAAACTCTCATGGAAGTGCCTTTTTGAATTGAAGACAGGTCTACTGACCAGCTAATGAAGGGGAGGAGTCAGGTCTTCATTTCAAAAAGTCATTCTCATTAAGCTTCAGCTTCCTCATGATGTGCACCGATTATTCCAGGAGTATCTATTTAACATATTTTAGCAGAAAAGTACGCATTTCGCACATTTTGAGCATACGATTGGTTAATGCAACAAAAGTTAACTTGAGTTTTTTTTTTTTTTTTTTTTTTAAACTTTATTCCATGAATGTTTTTCACATTGTTTGCACAGCACTAGTCACTATTGGCTTCCGTTATATCAAAAGTTTTTTCTCTCCATTCTGCATGGAAACATGAGATTAACTTTTTTTCTCAACCACCACTACAAAATTACATGGGGTAAGTAACATATAAAAAATACCATTTTAGGGTGGAGAATTCCTATAAAATGGCAAGAAACGTTGCAAGCACCTAAACAACAAGTAGCTGAAGGATTTCAGGTTCTGACTTTACTTTATATACAGTGGAACCTCGGTTCACGTACAAATTGGTTTACGACCAAAAAGTTTGCCAAACTTTTGCATCTGTTCATGACCACACACTCGGTATACGAACAAGGCAGCTTCCCTTTCGGTTTGTACGTGTTCAGTCTCTCCCTGTGCATTTCCTGTGCAGCGAGCAAGAGAGAGCGCGACACACACACGAGAGAGAGAGAGACACGAGGGAGAGACACACACACACACCCCCACACACAGGCACGGCGCGCGAGAGGAAGACACACAGAGGCGCGCGAGAGGAAGACACACACACACACACACGCAGCGCGATAGTGACACACACACATATAGGCAGCGTGAGAGACACACAAATATAGGCAGCGCGAGAGAGACACACACACATATAGGCAGTGCGAGAGAGAGACACACACACATATAGGCAGCGCGAGAGAGAGACACACACACAGGCAAGCGAGCGAGAGAGAGGGCTGGACACATAAGGCAGTGAAGGCAGTTAAAGAATGCACTGGGCTTGATTTTGTTTTCACTTCTGTTTACAGCGATCGGTTCATAGCGTGCATTGTTGCAATGTTACTTTTCTTGGTGGTTTATTAAATTACAGATTTTTTCAAATGTTCATTTTATTCCCTGTGCTTAAAACTCATAAAAAAAAAAAAAAGTGTTTTTAGCCAGCGGTTGGTAGCGCTATAGCGCGAACTATTGCAGTGTTAGTTTCCTCTGTTGTTCAAGGTTTTCTCAGTGTTATTCAATGTTTTTACATTTAGTTTACTATTACACGGTGCATTCTATGGTTTAATTAACTATATTTGTGCTTAAAAACTTAAAAAAAATATTTTCATACAGTTTGTATGGTCTGAAACGGATTAATTGTATTTACATACAATCTTATGGGGGAAATTACTTTGGTTCACGACCAAATCGGGTTACGACCAGAGTTTTGGAACGAATTATGGTCGTGAACCGAGGTTCCACTGTACTAGAAAATATTTCATCCATTCAATTAAACAACAAATGCAACAACCTTTGTCTTTTACTGCCAACAGATGTGTCTGTAAGCTGTGAGCCACTCCTATTCCAGTCCTCCTTTTGAACATAAGAGGATTGGGTGTATTACAAGCTGTTTTAACATTTAATACCTCCTTTTCACTAGTTACAATATACTCTGATAGTCAAAATTGCATTTTAAACATTCTAAACTTAATTCTGACTAGTTGAAACAACTAACATTTGTTTTTAACCAATCAAAATAAGAAATAAATGTATTGTGACCACCAGGGGGCACACCAGCTCCCCAAACCAGACACTGACAGACGTGGACAAAAGTTCCGCACAACACACTCCTTTTACGTGTGTCCCACCAATGCACAGCACAATAAAGCAACACAGCACAATAATAAAGCACTTAGCACTTTATTTTCAGTCTTCTCCTTGTCTCTGTGTCGCTCTGTTTCAGTCTCCACTCCTCCTCCAGCAAGCTTTCTCACCTTCTTCCTGACTCTGGCACTCAAGTTTGTGGCAGGCAGGCTCCTTTTAAGTAATCCCCAGAAGTACTTTCGGTGTCCCAAAGGCTTGGCCAGGGAGCATTTCTGGGTAAGGCTAGAACTCAATCAAGTAGGACTCCCCAGTCCCCACACCACGTCCTAGTGGCACTCATGGCTGAGCCGAAACACTCCATGTCCCACGGTGCCCTGTGGGAATCCAAGGTCTGGAGCAGGCACTGCCCTAAAGGAGCTGCCTTCCCCAATCCTTCAATCTCATGGGTGTCCCGGCTGGGTAAGGCTGCCAAACTTACAGTATCTATAATGCTTTACTACTCAAAGTACAAATTTATATGTCTCTTGAATAGAAAGCTTCATAGAGGTCAATGAAAAGAATCTCATTTGTATATATTGCAAAATATGTTAGATATTTTTAATATAACTAAAACTTATCAAAAAAAGTCATTAAATGATAGAACTGCTTGCCACATGTCATTGAACTTTTCCTAATAACTCTGATAGAGAGTTAAATTAGAGATAGCTGTATTTATATTCTGATTATGTAAAATTACAAGGATCTTATATTTTTTGTGTTTATAAAGTGCATTTTGATATCAAACATTATAGTTTAGATATATTTAATACAAACACAATAAAGATAAAGTAAGATGTTATCCAACTTAGCCAAAATAGAATTACAGATAATCTAATTAGAATTACAAGTCAAAATATAATCATAGAAATACTGAAAATAGTCAAGGACATGAATAAAACAGGAATTAGCACACAATGTTAAATTTTAATATGGATTGTTATACAGGTGTTTGTGTGGCTTCAAATTTAGAGAACCTCAAATATTTTAATAAATGGGTCCAGATTTTATTAAAGAACTGCATAGCTAATTCTCAACTCTGCAACAATACACGTGATGCTAACTACAAAACAAAATTCTTGTTCACACAGATATTTGTCCAATGCGTTTACAGAAAGGACAAGTGAAGATTTTCATTCTACTAGTCATTCAGGTTAAAATTTAGGTTATAATTTACTTATTTTATATTCAGATCAAAAGGGCCAGCAATTAAGTACATAAACAGTACACAGATTCCTTCTAGGGAACTGACATTATACTGGTAAAATTTTGAACACAAATTTATATTTTTTTTAACAAAGTGTTACCCCAATGGACCTCTGTGTATCAACCAACAGTGGTGTAAAGTAATTATGTACAAGTACTTACATTTATGCCCTTCAGTAGTTTAGAAATTTGAACTGTTCAAAGCAATTTGAAATGTAAATATTTTCTTTTGTCATTAAGTAGATTACTTAATATGAATTTCACATTGTTATAATATTTACATGACAAACTGCTATTTAATAAAATGTGTTTAATTAGGTTGATACAAAACAGTGAGAGACAGTAGCCAAACAGAATAAACTGCAATCAAAGATTTGAGGGGACACAGGTCACAAAGCACAGATGCAAACTGTAAACATGAGTAGGCTTAGGAGTTCTCTGTCAATACAAACACACACCATTAATTCTGCTAATTATTATCAGATGTACATTTTTTACAATATAACCTAAACATTCTGGCAAGCTGTGATTGCTGTGGCAAAACAAATGTCATCAAGGGTAGGATAAAAATCTTTGACCGCATTTAGAAGAGTACTTCTGTTTCACAGACGTAAAAGTCAATATCTTCACAATTACACGTGACTCACATATATAGTAAGGATGTCAGTATATAAAAAGTTATGAAACCAAATCACCATTGGGATGCTTATTATACAAGTTTAATAAGAATCATGAATGCAAATGGTAACAGATTTGTACTTTGTTGGCATTGAGAAATACTTCCTAATCTTGAATCTTGGAACTGTACTTTATGCATGTTCAATTTCAGATTATTGTCAGGTCTACAGATAAATTCATTAGTGAAGCTTAAGTATTATTGAACATGTTACAAAAAAGCTTATTAATTACATCTTTAGAATTCCATATTACTAAATTTGAGACATGCTGGCGTGTTTACAAAGCTGATTAGTCTAATTTAATATGAATTAAGTAGATGTGAGAATACTAAACTACCATATAGTGTTATCTTCTGAAACTTTTTTTGTCTTTTATTTATAACTTACATGCTTCATGAAGCAAAAATTCCTGTCAAACTGAATATTCTTTTTTAAGACTTATGACACATTAAGTACCAAGTGCTGCACCAGAAAGCAAAGCAACTAAAGCAAAAATGGTTGTCACTCCCATACAATATCTCCAAACAATGTAAATACAAAAACATTAAAGACAAGATCTGTGAAGGTCTTCAGACCTTCTCCATTGCTGGTCTTCCATCCTTTGAAAGTGTTCTATTTGATTTTAAGCTTAACCAAGCAGTAATGTGAAAACTAACTAAACTTATGAATCCAGAAAATGTTTTTTCTGCAAATGCCTTATGAAGACTACATTTAAAGCTGTCTTATACTTACTGATACCCTATATATATAATGCTCAAGAGGAATTAAGGAAATGCCTATGTATTTGGAAAGTAGAAAAAAATCTCTTGTCCAACAGTAAACATTATTCTCTGTTGTTGATTTCTTGATGAATTTAGCTGACTGGTTTAGATAAAAGTTCTAAAGGCTGAATTGGCAAGATGAATTCCAGCACAACACTCAAATTTTAAGCCATCCTTATAAAAAGACATCCAGCAACAGAGTATGATTGGTACTGTTTTTATTCTTTTATTAAAATGTTATTTATTTATAAACAATAAATTAATTATAAAATAATTAGTCCATTATACAATACGACTGTTCTAAACGCAAATTCTTGTCACATTTGCTTTGTCTTTCAAGTCAGAATGGCATAAAAGATGGCCAACAGATTTTTCAAAAAAATAAACGAATAGCATTTGAAAAGTTTAGTTAATGTCATTTGTCTGGGCATCTCTAAATGTACTACAGATTAATACATACAAAATCCTAGTTTTTTACTTAGAACTGTAGCGACATTAGCAAAATTGAAATCTGAACTGTCTTGCAAAATTCCTCCCAACATCATTAGAATGCTTGAAATATTGTAAGATATTCTTCAAAAATAAAGTACTGCAGAATCAACCCATGTCACTGTCCTATAAATTTTAACCCAGTAATAGAGAGATCTCATAAAATGGTGACTCAGACTTCTTTCTTCTCCGTGTCAGTGGTTTATTTAGACTATCTTCCAGGATGCTCTGCATCCACCACATTTGTACAACCATTTTGAACTGTAGGATACACTAGTAAATGCTTCCTTCAGCAAACCATTGTGAAATTTAGCTCCTTTAGCACTTTCTGTTCACAAAAATCTTTAATGCAAATTGAAAGATTTGCAGACACGTTAACAACTTGGTAGCAACTCCTAAACTGACAGGCACATCAATAGCTAAAATAAAAACTGTTAAACTAAGAGTTACAATTCTGCAAAATCTCAGCAAACAAGAATTATCCAAAAAGAGAATGTTTAGAATCTTTGTAAAAAAAAAAAAAAAAAAATCATGTACAAAGGTATCAACTATATTAACTGCTAAACCCTAAAGTAAGATAAAAGCCTTCTTATGAATGCAAGGATAATAAAGACTACTGTAGAAACAAAGAGCAATTAACAACAGTACCACCACTCTTTAGAACAATCTGCATGGTACATTATTACTATTATCACCATTTTTACTTGTCCAGTTGTTCCTACTTCAAAAATGTAAGTTATTTACGAGAAATAAAATTGATTGATTAAAAATCATGATGGACTGTTTTGTATTGTTTAATAGGTTTAGGCACTGGCTCTTAATGCTTTTGTAATTTTGCCTGTTTATTATTTTTAACCTTAAATTGCTAACCTCAAAACTCCTAAAATATAGTGGTAATGGGACACAATGAAGTATTTTGAACCTACTTCTCCTAAACTAACAGAAAAAAATCTATTTGTGAATGAATGAATAAATAAATTTATATTCAATAGCTATATAAGCATTTTACTAATATTCTCACATCAGCACTTCTTGTGTTTATAATAGTCTGTGCAATCCAAGTATGTTCTTCACTCAAGCTTAGTTTTTCTGCTGTTATGATAGCTAATGCTTTAAAATCATGAGCAAAAATGTAAGCTGTCACTCTGCCCAAATTCTTCAATAAGAGAAAATAATTCCTAACATAAATGAACATCTTTTTAGCCTACACAAACAGCAGTTAAGAACCAAATTCATAAGATTATGTGAAAACATACACATTTTTCAATTTGGTTCAATGTGCTCAAAAATATGACTTAAAACTTAAATTTATTTGCTGGAAATTTAAATTCAGTGCAACTATATCCATTTTTAATTAGTTAAAATAACTTTTAATGTTATTGCAAAGTAACAAATAATTATACATTTACTGAAGCTCTGTTCTGCATTTATAAATGTTTTCTCAAGCTGCATGGCCCAAGTTTCACATTGCTTGCAACTTTCTATTTTCATCTGAGGAGACTGCTATGATATTTGGAGCCAATGAAACCACAACCAAGAAACTCCTACAAGCCAAGTTGTGAGACAGCAGGGCATGTGAGAACTTTATGCATCAATGCATTAAGACTCTGATATGTTTTTACTACAGTTCTGCACACTGGATACTGCAGGATGCCCAGGACAATGAAAGCTCCAGACGGCGAGTTCAGAAAAAAAATTTAAGTACTCTTACTGTAAAAGGTTTGTGGGCCCCTCAGAAGGCATAGTTTCTCCACGAACATCCACAAGGTGGATTTTTTCTTTTGTCTCTGGTGTCCCATATCTTCTTTTACCTTATACTGTTTAATAAGACTGGATTTAAATTTTTACTAATCTCTCAGTCTCTCTTTCATAATGTACAGTACCTGCCAAATAATACAAAGATTACACAACACGTATTTTGCCCTAATTGGGGCTCATCAGGTGTACGCACCTTTGCTTCCCCTTAAAGGATTCAAACCTCAGAAATCATCACCCGAGACAAAACCTCTGTTGTTGTGCAACGGCAGCTGGTTCACTAAAAGGACGTGGCAGACGTTTGCTGACTGGCCAACCAACCACAATCAAATAATCAGATTGTGATTCAGACCTATGAATGTTACACTTACACACACAAAGGGGGGGTGTGACCCCTTGGCCACCTATGGCAGCTCAACAACCCCTCGATAGCACATTTCACTTAACGGTCCACAAATATATTCCAACACGGTGAAAACTCTAGTCCTGAAATTTATTTACAGTTATTACACATCCTAAAACGATTGAAAAGTTGTCGTCTATGCAAGAGGAATGGCAATCTGCTTGCTGAAGTATGTATACAAGATATTTTGTTTGACGTATGGACATTAAATTGGTTATAATACATATATATAGAAAATCTAAAGTCTGTCTGTCTGTCTGCTTTTCAAGAAAGAACTACTTAACGGATTTAGATTGGGTTTTTTCTATAATTTGTTTGAACATTCCGGTTGATTTTGCAACTTATCTCATTGTGCCATGTATCATAGTTCGCTTGCAGTACAGATTTATTTGCGCAAATCCAAGAGACATGCAGCAGGCAGAGGGGCGGCAACCTCCTCTCTCACGTACCTGCTTCTGGGGCATGTACCTTACCTCTGCTAAGCTAGCGAATGAGTGAACTACTTAACGGATTTAGAATGGGTTTTTTTCTATAAGTTGCTTGAACGTTCCAGTTGATTTTGCGACTTCTCTCATCTCGCTAAGAATCATAGTTCACTTGCAGGAACAATATATTCGTGCTAATC
Organism: Erpetoichthys calabaricus; assembly: GCF_900747795.2. Classification (NCBI taxonomy): domain Eukaryota; kingdom Metazoa; phylum Chordata; class Cladistia; order Polypteriformes; family Polypteridae; genus Erpetoichthys; species Erpetoichthys calabaricus. The sequence continues at coordinate 98,530,594 of NC_041406.2, forward strand.
CGTGACAGACGCTGCGGGCCAATGGGAGGAGGATACATGACATCAGGAGTAGGGAGCCGGGTGGGGCCACAGGGGACAACTAGTATAAAATATAATATACACACACACAGTCAAACATTATATATAATATATATTTATATATTACATATTATATTATTGTAAATATACACATACACGAGTCGAATATCGTTACAACAAAATTTTCATTTCAACAAAGTAGTTTTACGGTCCTGACAGTTTCCCCATAAGACAGAGTCTATACAAATTTCATTACTAAGAAATACATTCAGCAGAAACAGTACTTTCATTACATCAAAGTGCCCAAAAGACCTTGAAATGCCTGAATGAATCATCCACAGAGCAGTTTATTCTATGGTCGCAGCTCAGTTGTGCACAACGATCCCCAAACAGAAACATTCCAAATTTTTCTTTCTTCGAACTGTCTTCGTACTGTTTTTTTTTTTTTGCTTTGTTTGTTTTCAGTGGTTTTCAGTGATACCTTTTGCTTATTGCTCGTCAACATTTGACAAACATCCTTGGAACTTAACTCATTGTCACCCTCCTATAGAAATGGCAGACACAAAAAATCAACAAAAGTTCACATTAAAAAAAAAAACATGAAATTTTTCTGGCTCTCAATTTCAGCAAATAGAAAAAAAAGACAGTGCCAGTGAATTTGGAATTTTGCTATTGACACTGTCAAAACAGAAGAAAAATCTCAGGTTGCAAACCTTGGGTCTCACTGCAAACGTATGCGATAAACAGGTTTTCTGTGGTTCAATGATGCTCATTCAAGAAACATTCATATTAGTGGACCACTCATTCAAGAAAAACCAAAGTCATTGTCTATCTCCTTGGTCCATGAAGATTTTACTGCCAGCTGGGTATGGTTAATTCACTTTTGGGATTGTTTTGGAATTGCAGCCAAAGAAATCTGTGGAGAAGAATCTGCAGTTCCAACTCAAAAAGCAAACAAATGGCGTGCAGGTGAAATCCGGAAAATCATTTCAGCTTAAGAGCCTGAAGACATCTATAATGCTGATGAGACTAAAATCTTCTACCAGCTGCTACCATATCACACTTTAGCTCTCAAAAGTGTTCCATGCTGAAGAGGAAAAAAAATCTAAACAAAGGTTGACTGCTCTACTTTGCTGCAATTCAACTAGCAGCCACAATGTTTTTCCTCTCATCATTGACAAGTCGACCAATCCTTGGTGTTTTAAGTGTATTACATTCCTTCCCTGCGAGTATAAAGCAAACCAGTGAGCTTGGATGACTCAAGACATTTTGGGAAATTGGCTGTGACAACTTGACAAGGATATGAGGAAGAAGAAGAAGAAGAAAAGGAATATTCAGCTTCTGATTGATAACTGTGCTGTCCACATCATACTTACACATTTAGATAATGTTTCTCCTACCCAATTGCATGGCAGTGCTTCAGCCATTAGATTTGGGCATCATTCACACCCTGAAAGTGCATTATCGCAAGGAAATGCTGAGAAACATTCTCAACACCATAACTTGTAGACAAGAAGAGATGAAAATTAACGATATATATATTTGTTCAGTACCATTTTTATCAAGATAAAGCTAAATGTATTTAAAAATATAGGTAAGACATTACTAGTGTTGGTAATGGCTAATACTGCTTGAAATAACTAATATTTCTTTTATTATTTATATATGACTCCTAAATCATGTTCCTAATGGTCAACTCCCTTCGCGTATCCAAAGTTAGTGACTGTAAATGCTAACTAGTTATTAGAGAAACTTTTGTTTTTGTAATAGCACTGCTTAAACTTATTTCATTCTCTTGGGTTGCAAAATACTGCCACGGTATTGCTAATAAACTGAAAAGTCATACAAATGTGTCTATTGCTTTCTTGAGAGAAGAGGACAAACTGGATGCATCACATACAAGACATTTTGGTTCATGACCAGGTTTAGAAAAAAATAGAATAAAAAAAATAGAGTAACTACAATATACCTATAAAACTGCCCAATCTTAACTGCATCATGGTAATGTCCAGTAAAAAAAGATGCTAATTGATATAATTACCCGATAAAGGGTACTGTGTCCAGCAGAGAAACAACAAGAAGCATGGCTGAATAATTTGTCTATTGCTATTTTGCAGGCATATTAATTATGTACTTATTTAAGAATACTCAACATAACAAAAGAAACAAAGCAACTGTTCTTTCTAATTTCTGATTCAGTCAGGACTAAAAGTTGGACATGGATGAGATACACCATTTTTACTCAACAGGAACACACCCCTAAATGTTTATTGAGGACAAAGGTCTGATATAGCTGGCACACAATGACACTGTGACTATAAATAATTGATCTACCATCAGCAATAAAGGTGGGGGGTGCATATTTGTTCTAAATTTTAAAAAGTCTAGCATAAATTAAAAAACCCAAAAGTGCTCTTTACATCTCCAATATTTTACTCTAGGCTTGAAGAAGCATTTGGCAAAACAAGGAACTGGCCATCTATCATATCACATGCATTTCACAAATGTAAGTCATTTTCTTCAGGAATGCTTCCCCTCCACTTACCTCATGAAAGTGGTACTGTATACGTATTGAGAACTTTGGAAATAATCATGTCACCCAGGTATTTGTAAAACGATTATGAGATAGACATTCCAAGGTTACACATAATCCAATGAAATTATGTGCAACATGAAGCCTATCCTGCACTTTTGAAATTCTCTTTATAAAATGTTTCCATTGTTCTACTGCTTTCATGCAATGGCACAATCTTTAGCATTTACCTTACAAAATTTGTGATAGACACTATGTATCCTGTTTGTTTCAATGTAACATCACATATTGGTTATGAATACAGAGATGTTATTCAAAGTTAAGATGGACAGCAAGCTAAAATACTTTCCACATTAACCTAAATGAAAAAAGATGCACTACATAAGGTTTGGAATAGGCTCCACCAGGATCTTTTTCTATATTATCTTCATTCTTTCTAATACAGCTATTCAGGCAATATGCATTGTCTCCCTGTTAGTTAAGATATTTACTGGACAGAGGAAATTGGAAAAAAATAGTTCATGAATACAGTAAAGAAAGTTACATTCTATGTCATGCATTTATGAAATTTTTGTAAACCAATAAGCTACTTTAGAATTAATTTCTGATGGTACAATCCGCCCTTCACAGTTAAAGCTATACTCATGACTGAGATCCCTTTTCACTCTAGATATCCAAGGACTGTCTAATGTTAACAGTACAGAAGAAATGTAATGTACTCACTGCATTTGATAATTGCTGTTGAAATCTAAAATAGTAGTCGTTTTTATATAAATTGCTTTCTCTATTCTGAAAAATGTTTGGTACGATAGCTTTAAGTTATATGCAATATACATACTCTTAAAAGTCCAAGCATCCCATTCAGGGTTATTTCCTGTCCTTGAGCTCAATACAAATTAATATATGGCTGAATGATGTAACCTGGGCATCTGGACTACATAATCATAAATTAGTGGTTACTGCGGTGGGTTGGAACCCTGCCCAGGATTGGTTCCTTGCCTTGTGCCCTGTGTTGGCTGGGATTGGCTCCAGCGGACCCCCGTGACCCTGTGTTCGGATTCAACGGGTTGGAAAATGGATGGATGGATAGTGGTTTTTATATTGGATAGTCTCTTATCAATACCAAGAGGAGTGGGATGTTCAAGAATGTTACCAGCAAAACGCATTTTCCTTAAGGCTTTCCCTGCCAGCACACTGCCTTGCAACTAAGTGAAGAGAATACTGCCATGGTTGCATATTCCAGAACACTCTGCTGCAAGGAGATTTACTAATATGAATGTGGTCATCTAGGAGGAGGAGGAGGTTGGGAGCAAAATGGTAAATGATGATGGCATTCAGATCTTTGTTTGCGCAAGAATAGCAAATATTTAAATATTTAAGCCATCACTGTAATTTATGCATTAAATACTTATGTAGATATGATTTATTGTAATATTTATGTATTTCACATATATTTAACATACATTTATACACACATATGAAAGTTTGTACTAAGACGTATAGAAACAAAATGGACTACAAGACAAAAAGCATTTTCATACATAACCTTCCAGAGACAAACTAATGCAAATTAAAAAAAAGTTTACAAATGGCTTACCATTCAGATGCATTTGGGGACTTAGTTTACTGATATGAAAGTTGGATTATTTTACAATTTATTTGTTGCTTCATCAAAGTGTCAGTTACCAAAGCATCAGTCATTTTTGTTTATTAATTATTTTGAAAAGTGCTGACCATATCAAAGAAAAAAACTGGTTGTAATAGAATGCAATTACACATGTTACTAGACTACACAAAACAAAGAAAACTGACAAACTAGAGGAGACCATTCAGTCCATCAGGCTTGCTTGTTTAAACAATAGCTAAGCTGTCCCAAAAATATATTAAATACTTATTTTATAATAGTATTTTACTACGTCACATAGTTAAAAACATAACCCAAATAGGTTTGCAGTGGCTCAACAGCTTTCATAGTCAGCAGAGTGTAATTCAAGTGATGTAAAAATGGCATGGATAGTTGTGCTTATGGTTAGTAATTGCAATCCAAATTTCTTAAACATTACATTTTTAACAGAAGTATTTGATGGAGAATTAATATTTGTATTGAAGTCTCAAGGTAAAACTGTTGGCTTCTTTGGAACATGATGGAGGGCAGGTCTAGAGCTTTGCTAATATATTATAGTAGCAGTGAAATATGGGATTATTACAATGTGCAGATAAAGCAGCTGTGAGGTAGTTTTTGACTAACTTGACTAACTTGTATTGGAGATCAATTTTGAAAACAGGAGCAATCGATGGATGAGTGAAACAGGGAAATAAAATATACAAGCTGAAGGGACCAGTCTCAATGAAATCCAAAACAGCAAATTAATCCATAATTGAAGTTTCTTGTTTCTTTGTTTTTCAATGGGAGGTTTTGAAATTTCAAAAATTTGGGCAGTGTGCACTATTTGAGATGTCTCAACAAAAACTGAACCTAACAAATTTCCTTAAGGAGTAAGTCAGATATCAACACAGATATCTTTGGTGGTCGAGTTCTTTTATGCAGACAGACTAACACACGTGACAACTTCATTAGGAGCCTTTTCCATTTATATGGAAACAGACCTAAAAATTACTTATGGATTTTTGTCAAGCAGAATATTTATTTACAGAACTAAGAAACGGCCAGAACTTTCTGGTTACAGGGATGAAGCAAGAACTAAAAGTCTGTTATGGGAAATACATTGTTTACTGGACTCATTTTTCAGCAATATTTGAAAAACATAATAAAAAAGAAAAAGTTACAACACTCTGCCGCTTTATGTTTCTGCCAATGGTTTAACATTTGAGTACTGTCTTTGAGAACTCAGCTAGTTTTCGAGCTTTTGGATGTTTTCTCTGAAACAAAATGCCTGAACACAAATGATCAACCAAGATTTCAGCAATATACAAGAAACTTACTCATTAGCCTATTGTTACTGTTGTAGCAGAGTTTCTTACACCCTGACACTGTGTTGCTTTAACAGCTGCTTTTGCGGTCCTGTAAAAGGATTAAATCATTAGCAAAGAAAATTAAATAAAAGCAACTATTTTTCAGAGAGCATGTGTCCCTGCAAAATTCATAATGCATATGTGGACATAAACAATTAAAACATAAATTTTACCTTTTGTTTTATTAATGAGAAATTGGTAGGATAGTTTGGAAAAAACCTACTTGTACACTTTCCCATAAATAAGCCCTAATACTGGTAGCTGCATTTTATAACTGCACCTAGTAGTTTAACCACCGATTAACTACTGTAAACTGTTATCTTTGGATGAGTGCACCTTTGAACACTATCACAAGTGAACAGAGATACACATAAGGCTGTAAAGTAATCATATTATGGTAACAAAAATACACAGTTATAGACACTTGGTCCAAAGTAATGAAGTTGAAGGTCACACATGGCTGGATTGCTGATAAGAATTACCAACAAAGCATTGATTTATGATTCTTGCCAAACTTTTTTAATCCTCTGTAAGCACATGACAGATTTCAGACAGAGAAGAATAAGGGCAAGTAAGCAAGAAGAATTATAGCAATATATTTCTAATTAAAGAAAACATTTATACAAGAAATAATTGTGCTTTATAAAAGCAAAAATGTATCCTCTGAAGAAGTATCACCTCTTTCAAAATAGATAAGGACTGCAAACTAGCAAAATATATTTGCTTTCCTTATGACTTGCGGTTTCTCAAATATGACCGGTAGATGGCATTATATGGATTCAAGTACCGCAACTTTGAGCAAAAAAAAAAAAAAAAACTTTCTGTAGAGTGTTTATCATTACTGTTTGTTTTTTTCCAAATACAAAAGCAACAGGGTTCTTTAACCTGAATAGCATAGAACTGTTAAAGAAAAACAGTTAATATTTCATGCAAAATGTAAGAAATAAATTGCATCACATCATGTCGGAGACTACATCCCGACTTATCAGCAATAGTAACTACAGTATTAATTATACAAACTCCATTATCTTAACATGGTTCAGAAAGGTATTATCTGTAAGAGTACAATGACACTTGTGGTTTAAATTTCATGTAACAGCTCAATCTGAATCAGATACTGTATATAATGCTTTGTTTTAAAACTACTTTATTACTTAAAATATTTATACTTCTGGCTCATCAGTTCAAAAGCAGCCAAATGTGGGCAGTTTATTCCATCAATCCATATCCCAAAATACTACAAGCAATAAAAAAATTAGAGACAGCCCAGGAGGGCAGCAGGTTACATCTCAGGGCACACTCACCCATAGTGGGCCAAGTTTACAGGTGCCAGTTAACCCTAACCTGGAAGAGGAAATTGGAGTAACTCAAACAAGCCAGTTAATATTTTATTTACAGAATCAAATTACCTTGCTTAAACCTTTTCTTAATCAATCAATCAACCTACCTATCTTTTCTTAGGTACTATACAAGCTTTCAGACCAAGCATCATCACAAATAACTTTACAGGGCAATTCAAGCAAAAGCACCTAGAAGAAAAATGAACAAACTGGTACAATTGTCTCAGAGGAGCCAGTTAAGGTGGCTAGGGAAAGTAAATTAGGATGGCCCCAAACATCTCTCATGAGAAGAGTACCAGGAATAGCCCACTGGGAGAGGATGCATGGGCATTCTTGGGATACCCTGGAGGGATTACCTCCATCAGCTGACCTTTTCTGGCACTTGCTTACCGTCTGCCTTTTATCAAGTTCATCAACTGAATGAAGTAGTGATACAATTGCGTTAATTGCACCAGCTGCAGCAATGAGGCGAGAATAAATGCAAAAATGTTTTACTCCTACAAGAGAATTGAGCAATTTAGCACAATTTTAGGCATCTTCAGATTCCTCAAAACATGATAAAAAAAAAACAGAGATCAAGCTGCCTTTTTATTACTTGTACAAACCTTTGAACATCACAAGTTTTTTTTCACTCACTACTTGCTTTATCACATTTTACTGTTCCTCTCCAAAGCCTCCTTTGTGCAAATTTTTATTCATACTTGCATATATGTTTCATTAATCCACAGAGAGCATCCATTTGTTAGCTTAGTGTTTCTTATTTCAAATATCTCCAACCATGTGGCACCTGGGCTAGGCTGACAGTCTTTTGATCCTTTTTAATCTTGAGAAGTGAAAATGAAGTCACTTGGCCGAATGCTCGTCATTTGATCATGTTGATAGTTAGACATGAGTGATTTTGCCTTCTTTAAGTCTTGATCGCCTGCAGCTGCTTAGCATGTCTAACTATAAACAACACGTCTACTATATTACATGGCTGTAGCATGTAATTTTTTGAAACAGTCTCATTCTTCATCACAAAACAGTTTACATTTTCATTTTTTTCTTGACTATTTAGAGAGGATATCCTATTTTTCCTCTCTAATAAACAGTTTAAGCATAGCTGCATGGTGGCACTGTGCTTAACACCACTTCATCACTTATTAAGTACCCTACTTTCAAATCTCAAAAGCATGTCTCTTTTGGGTACAACCAGAAGATACATTTTGGGTTAATCAAAGATTCTACATTCAACTCTGTGACAGTGTCATCCAGAGTTGCTTACTATCTTATGTTCAGCTATAGCACCCTGTGACCCTGAACTGTATGTATTGGGTTAGGAAAGTTTTGTGCGATGTGTTAGATTTCTAAAATAAAGTTATACATATGGGCTTTCACTGGCAATGAATTAACTAGCTTTGTTTTGTTATTGTCTTACTGAAATAACACAAGTACAACAGATGCAATTTCCAGGAGTATTTAAAAGTAGAATAAAAAGCAATTACAGGGATTCTCATAAACCCATTTGTTTTAATCTTACTAAAGTATCCAGTGCAATTGACTTTAAGCTGATCAAAGGGTTTCTTTTGAGAAGGCTGTTGTGGCATTTCACTTTGAACCATGGACCTTGCACATTCTCCCAGTACTCCTATGGGTTTTCTCTAGATGCTCCAGTTTCAGAAATGTGCAGGCATGGTTACATGACCATTTCTATTTGTCCCAGAGGATGTTAGTAGCCCACATTAGTCATTCTTTATGGCTTACACGTGACAAGTAAAGCTCAATTTCACTCTTTCATTTCAAACAATAACATTATAAACAATAGAGCGATCCTGCTGAAACAAAGTATGCTGTACACAGTTTTAAAAAATAACTTATAAAATGGTAATCACAAGTTTGTGTTCTGCATTATAACTAAAAAAAAGCAGAAATTCTAGCCAGCAGCATCTTTTAGTTTTTTATGGAATTTAACTCAAAAATAAGAGAAATTCTTAAATTTATCAGTAAACAAAGTTGAAAAAAAAATCTGTGCAAGTAAACAAGAAAAGTGAAATCATAATTAAAATATCACCTAACGAAGTCTATGACTAAGTAAACTGCAAGCTGTTGCCCAGGGGCTTTCTTGCATTTCCTCTACTCTTAATCTTCAAATACAATTAAAATTAAACTAGACAGACAACCAGTATCCAAACTCTGCCCATGTTTGACACTGAAACGACTATAAAAAACAAACTAAATTTCTAGTTGTTTTCAGATTATTTGTTACAGAACATGAATCGCAAACAGCCTCAGGATGCTGGTTCTGCAGTTCTTCTCTTTTGCTCTTTAGGCAAGTAAATATTTTATTGAAATTAAAGTTCATCTCTCTACCCATATAGAGCAATGAAGTCTCAAAACTAAATAGATAAGAAAAATAGTATTTGATGCCTGTCATTTCATAAAACCTTTTGCGCACATAGGTGAAATCTCACAGTCCAATTAAAAAACTGTTCTATTGAAAGAGGACTTGTTAAAATAAACCGGTTGATCTAACTGCAAGAATTATGTCATACTATGAATATTTTATAAGCACTGATTGGAGGTGACACACATGTTCTTTGCAGAACTTTGTTCTTTTACAAGCAGGAAACAGTTGCCTCCCTGAGACAAAAAGTAATAAAAGCAAACCATCCAAAACCAACAACACAGTATTTAAAGTGTCATTATAAAATTAGGATCACATTAGAGGCATTTGAGGATGCCAAGTTTCCTGACAACCTCAGTAGTGCAGAAAAAGACTTCCTTTGGAGAATATAAAGCAGTTTGAAATGATGAAAGAGGAATTAGGTCTATGATTTAATATAGCTTGCATCTACAACAATAAAGCTGGGCCAATGGTCCATTTGGAAGCATCTTCAAAGGAAACACTAAATAGTAACAGAAAGACATTCTTAGCAGTGATGATCATAAAAATGGCAACTCTGCTAAAATCATGACATAAAAGGAAATATATAGTCCAGTTACATGAATCTTCAGTTTCAGTTTATCAAACAAAGCCATCTTTCCAACTCTCTCCTTTCCTGTACAAGACCCAAGCAATGTGGCGTACTATTTATTTTACAATTACACTAATTCAATGCAGGTCACTCCTTTTTACCAAGTCCAGATGGCATTATTTCACTAAACACATGCCAATTAGCAGTGTTGTTTCTTATTGCCATCAGGTAAGTCACAGTGGTTTACTGTGCACCAAGGATCAGGGTTCTAAAAGAGGGACAATTTAATATATCACATACAATTCTAAATTAAATAGTGAAGCACTGCAATGAGAGGAAAATATTCTGTTAGCTCAAAGGCATGCATGCAACGGCTCCTTAAACAGCAGTGTCTTAACAGTTTGAGAAATAAAAGATCAACAAATTACTAGCAAAGAGTGTCTATGCAGAAGCTACTTCCCAGCAATAAGCACTTTGAAATCCTGACATCAGTCTAAATAAATCACTTACAAATGAGTGAAAGGCTAAAATACAACCATTATAATCATATTAAAAATTCATTTATTGGTAAAAGAAGGCTTAAACTGAAAAATATTGGTTTAAAGAAGGCTTAAACTGAAAAATATTGGTTTAAAATAACATGTCATTGTTATACAAACCCAGACTACACAATCTACTATGCCTGCGGATTCTCCATGCAACTCAACTTTTACTGACTAAAGAAGGCATTTCAATAAAAACTGCCTTGGTAGGACTTTTAAATTGGATTAATTTACACCATGCATTAAACAACAAGAAAAATTACACCATTCATGCATTTCAAATAGTGAATGATGGCAACATGTAAACTATTGAGCTGCCTGTGGCATGTTTTTTTTTTGTTTTGATCAAATTTTTATTAGTAAAATGAATACCACAATAAATTACACCAAACAATATTAAATTACTCTGTGTTACTCTAGGACAATGAATCAATCACCCCAAGTTGCCAAACCCTCCACCTGTATTCCCATCCATAGCAGCCCTATATGATTCAAGACAGACCCCCCCAGTGGGAAAGTGTATCAACAATATATAATTAAAAAGAAAAACCATCACACTGCCATTGGATCACAGTTCTGCTTTATATAGCTATAGACAAGACATGAATAGCACTGACAATTTAAAATACAGTAGCTGGATGCACCCCGATCCAGGCCACAGTTAATTCTAATAAAATAAGCTTAAAAAAAGGTTTGCCAGAAATTAAAGGATAGCATACTGGGAGACTTCCAGCAGGAGGTTAATGCCAATTTAGCGTCAACTGTACCTAGAGAGAATAGCCTCTGCTAAAAGTAAGTGAGAGAAACACAGTAGAAAAGTCCAAACGAAGATAAATTTGAAAAGAGAAAAAGTTACTGTAGTAAAAAAAAAGAAAAAAAGATTAAAAAAAAAAAAATCTTCTAAGACATTACACCAGAAAACCAAGACCATGGGACATTCCCAGTGGGACTTAGAAGAAGAAGAAAGAAAATACAAGGGATCATCCAAAAATCTCATACCAAAGCACTGGTGGAGATTTAGACTGAATCAATTTACAAATTTAAACTGGGTGTGTTGGTTTAATCACCTTGGTTACTTACTCTCAGAATCAAAAGGTTTACTTACCTCAGCAGTGACATTCATGTCTCTGGTGACTCTTTCTATGAAGTCAGTAGATGGATTGGGAGAACATGGGGGTTCGTGAGGTCACTGGAAAGGGGTGTGTGGCCCTCCCGATATCTATGCAAAAGGACAAAGATCCAAGTCTTTAGAATCCTGGTGCTTCCTGTCTTGCTATATGGTTGTGAGACATGGACGTTATCCAGTGACTTGAGACAAAGACTGGACTCCTTCTGTAATATGTCTCTTCGGAGAATCCTTGGGTACCTCTGGTTTGACTTTGTGTTGAATGAGCAGTTGCTCACAGAGTCCCAAATGAGGCACATTACCTGCATTGTGAAGGAGAATCAGTTATGGCTCTACTGCCATGTGACATGATTCCCCGAGGGTGATCCAGCCTGCAGGATCCTAATCGAGTGGCTGGCAATGTAACACCTGGCTGCAGCAGATAGATGGTAATTTCTGGAGGGTGGGACTGGACCCCGTGTCTGCCTGGGGGATTGCCAACCAGGATCCTGAGCTGTTTCGTCGTGTGGTGGGTGCGGCAACGCATTGTACCAGTGCATGATCCTCAGCCTGACTTGACCTGCATTAGTGATTGGGTTTCTTGGATTAACTAAAGTAATATCTTTAAAAATGACTTTCCAATCTAGCTTAGTAAAGGAAGGAAGATCACATTCCCAAAAATGATAAAGATTTCAGAGTGGCTTCTCACAGGTTTGTATACCAAGTATTACAGAAAATGGGCTTTGTTTTAAGAGATAAACACTGAATAGGGGATAGTAAAGAATGGAAAGAAGTTTACAAGATAAATAAATACTGAGTTTTAAAAACAATTTTGTAGATAAAAGTAAAAAGGAAGAGGATTTATAGAGTACTCACACCTTAGTGATTGGAAAGTTCGGAGTAAGCACTGTAATGGAGCACTGCACTACAGACCAGGAAAGAAATAGGCTTGCAGGTAAGCAAGGCCACATTAAGAAGGATTGGAGTAAGGGAGTGTCAGGTTGGGCAGGGGCCCAAGTGTTTCTCCAACTGTGTCTTCTGCATGTTAAAATCTACACTTTAAAATTTCATACGTGAACCTAATACCAGGTTAAAGTTAAAAAGATTTTTGAAGGAGACTAACAACAACAAGGTATTTTTCATGTCTGAATTTGTGCTTAGCATATTCTTAAAACATAATCCTATCCCTCACATCTATTTCACATCTCTCCATATATACATTCAATGTTCAACATTCCAGCTACAGTATGATTACCTGGTCTAAGGTGCCATCACATTTGTACACAACTCACCTTTCCACAGCCTATTTTCTAGCAATGACCATTTTAATTGGGCTCAGTTCGAGGTGGTTACAAATACATTGGCACATAACATACATGGCATTGACAGCATGTGTTAAACTACTGCAATGAAATAAAAAATAAAAACTGTACTTCAAGATTGGAGCTACAAAGCAGAATTCTACTTGATGCCCTGCCAAGAAAAACAGTCCGTAAACGTCTTGTGCACAGTTCCATATCTATGGTAGCTGGAACAACTAGACTAATTTCACTTATTTTTTTTTTTTAAGAACTCATACAATATCCAACAATTCCTCAACATACAGACTATGGTTTGAGCTGTCTTATTAAGTTTTTTAATTAATTTAAGTTCCTTAAATCTTTTAAAGGTTAAAATTGACACACATTATACTGACCTAGGGGGCATCTCAAATAAGTACTAACTTGTGGCAGCCATTTTTTTTTTCTACTGTATTCTCACTTTTCCTGACTGTTAATTAGTAACACAAATTTGTGGGGAGCCAGAGCAGATGGTAAAGGGCTTAAACATCAGTTTACTTCTTTATTGGTGTTCCCTTCTCTATAAAAGCTCTAACCTGAGTTTGCATAGTTTTCCTTCTGTGTCTGTAAGATTGAATAATGACTTTAAAATGCCCCAGTGTACAGTAAAGAATGAATTCATTAATGTGGCCCTAGTTGCTGGTGTCCTGTTCCAGAAAGGTTTATACTTTATGACAAACGCTGCCTATAAATACAAATTACCATAAGTCGCCGAATGCTTTCTTTAAAAGTTCACAAGTAAAGGGCAAAACAGTCCTTGTCGCTTGTCCTCCACACCAAGCAACAGAGGTTCATAAAATTAAAGTGGATCAGAATTCTGCCAAAAAGCAAAGAAAGCAACTTGTTTTACCTACCTCACCTCAGCAACTATTTCTGCAGTATTATCTTCCCCTAGAACATACCACAGTTTCCTCCTTTCCACACCTGTTCTGAACATACTACCTTCCAGCCAGTGTTGGTTTCTCCGAGATATACTTAAGGCCTAAACCTATGTCTGCCTTTTATAGAACCAGCCTGTGTACCACCCCCACCCCCCAAGCCTATGTCCTGCTTATAAGCACTGGGGGGAACAGACAAGTTTAGCAGTCTGTACATTTTAAATTCATGTCAAAGACTTTTACCTCTCTCTCTTGTAAAAATTTGCTGAGAGTGCATCTACACAGTAATTATAAGTCTTTATCACTACTATTGGGGACATCTACAGAAAATGCAGCTAATACAGGAAGTGACATTAAAGTCACCTGTTCTGCTTCAGCATCAAAAAGTGTCTTAATTGCATTTCCAGGAAGACAGCTACGTCCAGCCAGGAAATCATATGGCTCCAAGACAACAGGAACAAACCTACTTTGAAAGAGGCCTGAGCACCAAGTGATACCTCGTTTTAATCAACTGTTAAACTGTACTTATTTCCTAATTGAGAAAGTGCATGTGAGAGTTAGTACTGTTTTGTATAAAGTTGCTGGTTCAGGTCTCACCACTGAATCCAAGGATTGTACCAAATGCAGTTTTTAAAAAAAAAAGATATGTAAAGAACTTTAACATTGTAATTTAAAACTTATTTGAATAAAAATGTCAGCTAAATAAATATACACATTTCAGGGTCAAAATGTTTTTCTGAATGGCAATTATTAAATGACATGCTTGTGTCATTTAATTACATGGGTCTTTTAAAATGTAATATGGATGCAGTTAGACAATGGTTAATAAACACACAGCCAATGAAAAGAAACATTCAAATAACCTAAAATTCAAGAAGTTATATGAGGCAAAACACAGTATTAAATCAACAGTACAAAATCCACGGATATCCAAAGTGTGGCATAATGCGTAAAGCTCAGTGAAGACTGCTGAGTAGCACTTGTCATAGCTGCTAGAGCTTACCCTGGAAGATGAAACAAAATCTGTTTTCATGGTGTTGTTTAATGCAGTTAGAGCATTAACCAAAAATGTCTTAATATCAATGCTAGTGAGAGTGATATCTTATAATTTTCTTTGTGACAATCATACAAGCAAAGCTGACCTCATTATGCCCTTGTGCAATTACAGTTATCCTCGGGTGGTCCGTACAACATTATTATAGCCTGCTTCATTTGCCCAAACAAAATGGAAACAGGTGCCCTCCGGCAACCATTTAAACCACCTGCAAGTACATTTCCATGAAATTTTCAAACAATAAAGTCTTAAAAAGGACAATGCTTTCAAAACAAGAGCAGGATTTTCAGATGTCTGTGAACCATCAAGTAGCAACTGCAGCAAATTTAGGCTGATTGGCATGTCTTTTAAAATTAGATCTCTTCCATTCAAGGTGCCAAACACTCCGTACATGTTTTTTTTTCCCAAGCTGTTTGCTGTTAGTGTTGGATGTTCATCCATCTTTTCCCCCAGGACACTTCAGATGAGGAAAATCAATGTGGTGTTTAAAAAGACTCATTAAAGTAAATGCAGTTGATTCCTTCTCTAATGTTGCATTTAAACCACAACACTGTAAAATTCCAGCAGTCGAACTTGTACGATTGATGCATTATGATCTGACAATAAAGGCAAAATAAAACCTTCCTGGCAATGGTAGCTATCAATTTAGGCTTCAAGATTTTCTCAAGAAAACATGAAATTTGCCATCTTAGCTTCATCTAATAATAGACAAAAATAAAATACAAATACGATATAAATTAAAAGTTTCACAAACTTCAGAAACATTTACATCAGTTGAAAAAAATAAAGTTCTTTAACTGATTCAAATCATTTCACAGTATCACAGGATCACCCTTGGAGAATCGTGTCACATGGCTGTAGTGCCATAACTAACACTTTCTCACAATGCAGATAAGGTGCCTCATTTGGAGCTCCTTGAGCAACTGCTCGTTCAACACAAAGTCAAACCACTGGTACCCAAGGATTCTCTGAAGAGACACAGTACTGAAGGAGTCCAGTCTTCATCTCAGGTCACTGGATAACATCCAAGTCTCACAACCATATAGCAAAACAGGAAGCACCGGGACTCTAAAGACTTGGACTTTTGTCCTTTTGCAGAGATATTGGGAAGGCCACACATCCCTTTCCTGCAACCTCATGAACCTCCATGCTCTCCCAGTCCATCTACTGACTTCATAGGCAAAGTCACCAGAGACATGAATGTTGCTACCAAGGTAAGTAAACCTCTTGACGAGGTCAGCATTCACTCCGCTGACAGACACACTGCTGATGGATATGCCCAAGAGGTCATTAAAGGCCTGGGTCTTGATTTTTATCCAGGACGCTCACAAGCCCAGACACTCAGACTCCTCGCTCAGTCTCTTGAGAGCCCCAATCAGAGTCAGCATTGACTCCAAGAAGATCACAGCATCATCAGCAAAGTCAAGATCACTGAATCTTTCTTCGCCAACAGATGCCCCACAGTCACTAGATTCTACGACCCTACCTAACGCCCAGTCCATGCAAGCACTGAACAGAGTAGGAGCAAGAATACACCCATGATGAACCCCAGAATCAACTAGGAAAAATGCAGAGGTTCTGCCTTCACTCTGCACAGCATTCACAGTACCAGCATACAAGCCAGCCATGATATCCAGCAACTACGGGGGTCCCACAAAGTCTCAAGTTGACCCACAGGGCAGCTCGATCAACCTAGTCAAACACTTTATGAAAATCGACAAAGGCTGCAAAGAAACTCTGCTAATATTTGCATTTGCGCTCAATGAGAGCCAGTAACCAAACTGTGTGTGTACTGAATTACTGCATAAATAAAACTTTAAGTGGAGTTTTAAATATTCTCTTGTCAAGCATATCTGTGTTTCTCTCTTTTCCTTCTGTGGCAATAATTGGCCATAGTAGTCATACGAGTGTGTCCTATGATGGATGAGAGTCTTATCCTCCTATTCAAAACTGTTAGAGAGACGAGGAGAAAAAAAAATACATAAAAAAATAAACACTTTTGCTCCACGCAGCCCTTTAATGAATTAAGCCGTCACAGAAAATGGATGGATAAAAGTGTCCTTGTAAAAGTCAATAAAAATATAGAGGGTTGTAACTTATTGATATAAACTCATGTTAAGTATTAACATAATGTAAGAATTGCTATTTTTAAATATTAAGTTGAAAAACTGCATTTTTTCCCATCAATATTACTGTATATTGACAAGATTCCCTATACCTCTGTTTAAATGAAATTTAAATAAGCCAGGATATGTTTATGCATACAAAAGTAATCCAAATAAATTTATGCAAGCCAGATTATGGAAATAGTACCAAAAAAAAAAAACTAAAAAAAAATTACAGTTCCTGAGTTTTGTACTGTTTTTTTTCCTCCTGATATCTGTGCTACTTAATCTGCTAAAAAACCTTCCCATTCCTGCAAGGTAAATCTTCATGAGAATGGTCAAGAATGAAAAGATCTCCCAATGTCGTGCAATTACCTGTATCAGCGGCAAATGCATATTAAAACAACAAATACATGTCCAGTTTCAAGGTAAAGAATCCTCTTTAATAAAATCCATGTGTGCGTTCAGGTGTCCGTGTGTGTGTGTGTGTGTGTCTTCTGGTGAAGTGCGCATGCGCGGGGCACGGTGCGATGCGCGATATTACTTTCAGAGAAAATTACAGGCATTTTATGGAAATACAAACCAGTATTACTGCGAAAGGAAATTAAAGGTACACAATACAGTGAAACATATTACAGCCACATACAAGCCAGTATTACTGTCAGAGAAAATTAAAGGCATATTACCGACGTGCACGCCTGTATTACCGTCACAGAAAATTAAAGACACATAACACACGGCGGAAGACCACGAAGAACGGTCAGCTCAGCAACTAAACATCAACAAAAGAAAGGCTGAAAGACAAAGAAAAATACGACCAACAAACAGAATGAGGTCAAAGTCCCTTACCATTTAATATAGACTGTTCCTACTTATGTTTATGCACTACTGTTCTAGCGTCCGTTATTGTAACGGGCTAAATGACTAGTTTAATTAATAAAACACTTTAAATATGATGCACATTTAATTTATTCATATAAAGTTTATTCACATATATGTAAGGTGGTATTATATGGTAGATATTTCCATCCATCCATTTTCCAACCCGCTGAATCCGAACACAGGGTCACGGGGGTCTGCTGGAGCCAATCCCAGCCAACACAGGGCACAAGGCAGGAACCAATCCTGGACAGGGTGCCAACCCACCGCAGGACACACACAAAGACACCCACACACCAAGCACACACTAGGGCCAATTCAGAATCGCCAATCCACCTAACCTGCATGTCTTTGGACTGTGGGAGGAAACTGGAGCGCCCGGAGGAAACCCACACAGACACGGGGAGAACATGCAAACTCCACGCAGGGAGGACCCGGGAAGCGAACCCAGGTCCCCAGATCTCCCAACTGCGAGGCAGCAGCGCTACCCACTGCGCCACCATGCTGCCTATGGTAGATATTTTAAGAACTTAATTCTGACTATGTGTGTTGGTAAGAGAAATATTCCTTTGAAAGTTCATCTATAAAGTCTTGATCAACGACTACTTATTTCTCAGAATGTTTTCAGGGACTGTTCAGGTTTTTTGCACTATCCTTGCCTACTTTTCTTTTTCCTACTTTTCATCTTTCTGTCTCAAACAAATTGCTGGTGACTTACTGACACATTTTATATTTTGTTCCATTTGTTTAATTTTTCACTCCTGCTAGTCAGGAATAAAAACTTTTCCAGCACTGGATGCAAGGCAGAACTATTAATTAGTTGTTTCAGCATCTTTAGGAAGGCTCAAAGACTCAAATAATCATACGTAAGAACAACCAGAGTAGATATTGAAGTGAAAAAGATACAAACATAGTTAAGAGGAACATAAGTGTAAGGAATGTAGAAAATCAAACAAAAATGAACATGAAAACCAAACAGCCATTGGTTTTCTTGGCCATAACTATATTACAAAACATCAATTAGCATTTATGGGTGTTTATGGATTAAAACTATGACATGGTGAAATGGGCACCACAATTTTGTATAAGGATCTTTCATTACAATGCATCATTATGTCACATGACTGGTAATGGTCGTAGTCATATCAGGTCTTATCAGGATAACAGAGCCTATGACCAACTAAACAAAATGGTATCACCCGCAAATAAAACAGAAACATAAAATGTCAACAAAGGAATGTCACAAGAAAACATAAATAATACCATGACATGTTTAAAAAATTTTTTAAAAAATATGAGGAAAAATAGATTCATGACAAGATGTAGCTTCAGCCTACCACATTATATACAGGCTATTGAAATAAACACTTCTGTGCTTTGCTGAAAGGTTGTTTTATGTGTTTTTAACAAATATTACTCTAAGAACATTATATCTGGAAATGAATACAATGTTCTGAGCAAATGTGAAATACAATCACTATGATAATGTGAGAATAAAACTGGATTAGTAAGGGGGGAAAAAAAACACTTGGGAGAAATATGCCTGGGTTGGTATCTGAAACTAGAAATCTAGGCCAGGAAGCAAACAACTAAGTCAACATGCTCCAGTGCAAACAGGAACTTGTCTATATAAAATGCAATGATCTTAAATAAAAAAACACAGTGTCATTTATGATAAAATCAAAAGTAACACATGTAGCAACACCTTCATACTATATCAAAACATCCCTGTGTGAATTTTTTTTTTTTCAAATTACATCAGATTTTCTTCTCTTTGCAGATTTAAAAATCTTGAAAACAGACAACCAAAAATTAGAGGAAATATAGAGAGATGAGTATTTAATGGTCAATATTGTCATGAAACAATTATGAATACAAGGACAAAACAGTATGATTCAAAAAGTGCAGTCAAGGCAATCATAAATCAACATAGAGTGTTCTTAACAAACATTTAAGAGGCCATAACTCTTTTACAAAAGCAGAATAAAAAGATGAGACCATGCCATTCCTTTTGTAATCATAAATCAACATAAACTGTTTTTAACAAAAAATTTAGAGGTCATAACTATTTATACAAAAGCTGAATAAAAAGATTTGCCCCTGCCATTCATTTTGTTTTTAAAAATGTAAACAGATCAATCAAATGTTCAAATGAAAGGCAAGCTGTTTCCAGCATTTCCCAGATGAATCACTTCTTCTGCACACATACTTTAAGAGGCAGTTAAACATGCACAAAGTGTCATTTTCTCAATAGCTTCATTCAAACATTGAAGACTTTCAGTCATTTTGTATGCTTAACTGTACATAAAACTTCATTCCAGTGCTGTCTAATCATAAACGGGTGTTTCTTGGGATTAATTGTTGGCAGTTTGCTCCAAGTCTTAATTTAAGCAAGCATATTGTTCAATATATTACTGAACAATAAGGTAACAACACTGTATAATTGATGATATCAATGTTAGATGTCTTAATTGCAGTCATGTCAAATTTCATATAGCCAGAAAGACTGAGGCAAATGTTATTAAGCCGAGTGTAATACAGATTCAGTAAATATCAAAAATAAACAGAACAGAAAATATAAAATAATACAGATAAATTTCCCTTGTTTATTATTTTTTATTCAATTACATATTATTATTTATTTTTAAATGAACAGTTTATTTCTAGAGATTATAAGTTAGGATGTGTGAGGTGTAGAGAGTCCCAGTTACTGTATATCAAAGCACATGGAAGCCAGCTTTCACTATTTTAATCATTAAAAAACTAGAATATACACAACACAAAATAAATATTGTAGCACAGCAGCCAAGAAGAGATTTACTTTTGACTGCAGGACATAAAGACATGAGGAAAATCAAGGGAGCAGCAACTGACAAGGGAGAAAAGGCATGATAAAAAGCTCAATACCATGAAAGAAATTATTAAAATAAATGTCATCTATTTGTTTAAAATCAATCCCTGTATGACCAAACTGACATTCAGAAAGAAGGTATACTTATATATACTAATATATTATATATATATATATAAAATCCTGAGCCTAAAAGTGCAATAATTTTATGTGACTTTTTAATGTCACCTTTTTGTCAAATTATATATATGTTTGGTATCATTCTTTTCAGAATTTATCGAACTTTAATGTGATGTTGTTAGATTTTCAGATTCCTATTCCATTTATAAACTAAAATATCAAGAAAGCCATGGTTTTTAATATCAAGAAAGTTGTGGTTTGCCCCCCCCCCCCCCCCGTATATAAATTATTATGGTAAATTGCCATATTGCCAGTCCAACTGCCATCTAATCAAAGAAACAAAAATCAACCAACAAATATACTGATTTATGGCTCCTCCATACTAAGAATCAGCAAGCTAAACTGAACATATTACAAGTTAATTGAAACCTTATTTAGGAACAAAACACTAAATGCTTCCCACATTCTACCAATTAGACTTTAATTGCATTCTTTAGATTTTAGACCTTATATGCTTTCTTTCCTGCTACCTGAATACACAAGGCTGCCCTAAAAATGTGTCAGTATCAACCAAAGAATGTCTGCAGACCAAATGTTTTGGCAAATGCCATACACAAATCCTTGCTACAGTTTAAGAAATGCACTGAACTATGTTTATTTACTTGACAGGACCTGTCCTCCTCTGTACTGAACAGTATAGACTTAACTGTAGTGGTCTGTTCTTTATGTTAATGTGCATCTTGGAAAATTTTAAGATTGATTGTTTATGCAACTTTACCACTTATAAAGCAGTAGTTTTAATGTGGAAACAGAGTTTCTTTCATTTACACATCACCTAAGGCTGAATTAATATGAAGTTTCAAAATACCATAAAACATGGCATTCAGCTCTTCAGTTTTTGAATATCTATTTAGAAGTTCAATTTCTCCATTTACAATAAACCTAAAGAAGCAACCTCAGACTTGAAATAATATATAAATATCAAAGAAAAGTTCTATTGTTTGGGATATGAAGGCCACAGTGTGTCAAAGTTCAGATCTGCATACTTCAAGATCTTGAAAGTGGGTGAAAAGGGAAGGCGATTTTTGTCTTGGCACTGGGTAAAAACAAACAAGTTATATACGTATAGCTGTTTTATAATAAACTAGTCATTAAGCCCGTTACAATAACGGGAGCTAGAACAGTAGTGCATAAACATTAGTAGGAACAGTCTACATTAAATGGCAAGGGACCTTGACTTCATTCTGTTTGTTGTTCGTATTTTTCTTTGTCTTTCAGCCTTTCTTTTGTTGATGTTTACTTGCTGAGCTGACCGTTCTTCGTGGGCTGCCGTCATGTATTGTGTGTCTTTAATTTTCTGTGACAGTAATACTGTCTTGTATGTCTGCTGGCTTGTACGTCCGTAATATACGTTTAATTTTTTTCTGGCGGTAATACAGGCGCGCGCGTCAGTAATATGCCTTTAATTTTCTCTGGACGCATACAGGGATTTTATTAAAGAGGACGAGGTGATAACATTCAGCCATTCAGTTCATCCAGCTTATTTCAAAATTCCCAAAGTTTGTCCTCTTGTACCACTGCGTGCAGTCACTTTATTATTCTACAGCCAGTCCTTATATTTAAATTCAAAATCTGTTATTTTATTTCTACATTCAATGTACCACTCAAAAACCAGCCAATCAAATCCTGTTTTACTTTTTATGGTCTAATATTTTTTGATATACTCGCAGGAAAAAAAAAGATTTCTTAAGATTATCTGTTAAGAATTTTCTCTTATTTCTCCATTATTGCCTATTATATAATCAGTCATCTAATGAAAAACAAATATGAAAATGCAAAAAAAATGACCAACTCCTACATAGTGCAAATTGTCACGTGTGCTGGTGTCCATTGTTTCTTACCTATTTAAAAAGAACTGAGTAAACAGACGTCTCAATCCACTAATTTCTTTAAATGTATTATCCAATAAATTTTTAAAAGTGCCAAAGAAGCAGTATCTAAAGCAGAGAGAGAAAAAGCACTGGTTCTTTTCATACATGCAACTTGGGAAATTCCTGGGTTAAAATTGAAAAAAACTCTTCTATTTGTATGGATATCAAATATACAGTATATCATAATGAATACCTATTCCATTTGTGTTAGTGATTCATTTAATAGGTATGGGTTGCAGCTTTTTTATCCCCAGTGGATTGCCTATGTTCTGAGGAAAGGAAGATTTTTCACTCAACATTTCACTCAACATTTAATTTCACTGTTTTTACCCAATGTTATTTGCACCTATGTTATATACTGATAGCCTTCCACTTTAACATACAGTGGGACAAAAAAGTATTTAGTCAGCCACTAATTGTGCAAGTTCTCCCATTTAAAAAGATGAGAGAGGCCTGTAATTTTCATCATAGGTATACCTCAACTATGAGAGACAAAATGAGAAAAAAAAAATCCAGAAAATCACATTGTCTGATTTTTGAAGAATTTATTTGAAAATTATGGTGGAAAAAAAGTATTTGGTCAATAACAAAAGTTCATCTCAATACTTTGTTATATACACTTTGTTGGCAATGACAGAGGTCAAATGTTTTCTGTAAGTCTTCACAAGGTTTTCACACACTGTTGCTGGTATTTTGGCCCATTCCTCCATGCAGATCTCCTCTAGAGTAGTGATGTTTGGGGCTGTCGCTGGGCAACACGAACTTTCAACTCCTTCCAAAGATTTTCTATGGGGTTGAGATCTGGAGACTGGCTAGGCCACTCCAGGACCTTGAAATGCTTCTTACGAAGCCACTTCTTCGTTACCAGGGCGGTGTGTTTGGGATCATTGTCATGCTGAAAGACCCAGCCACGTTTCATCTTCAATGCCCTTGCTGATGGAAGGAGGTTTTCACTCAAAATCTGACAATACATGGCCCCATTCATTCTTTCCTTTACACAGATCAGTCGTCCTGGTCCCTTTGCAGAAAAACAGCTCCAAAGCATGATGTTTCCACCCTCATGCTTTACAGTAGGTATGGTGTTCTTTGGATGCAACTCAGCATTCTTTCTCCTCCAAACATGACAAGTAGAGTTTTTTCATTTGACCATATGACATTCTCCCAATCCTCTTCTGGATCATCCAAATGCTCTCTAGCAAACTTCAGACGGGCCTGCACATGTACTGGCTTAAGCAGGGGGACACGTCTGGCACTGCAGGATTTGAGTCCCTGGCGGCGTAGTGTGTTACTGATGGTAGCCTTTGTTACTTTGGTCCCAGCTCTCTGCAGGTCATTCACTAGGTCCCCCCGTGTGGTTCTGGGATTTTTGATCTTGTGATCATTTTGACCCCACGGGGTGAGATCTTGCGTGGAGCCCCAGATCGAGGGAGATTATCAGTGGTCTTGTATGTCTTCCATTTTCTAATAATTGCTCCCACAGTTGATTTCTTCACACCAAGCTGCTTACCTATTGCAGATTCAGTCTTCCCAGCCTGGTGCAGGTCTACAATTTTGTTTCTGGTGTCCTTTGACAGCTCTTTGGTCTTGGCCATAGTAGAGTTTGGAGTGTGACTGTTTCAGGTTGTGGACAGGAGTCTTTTATATTGATAACGAGTTCAAACAGGTGCCATTAATACAGGTAACGAGTGGAGGACAGAGGAGCCTCTTACAGAAGAAGTTACAGGTCTGTGAGAGCCAGAAATCTTGCTTGTTTGTAGGTGACCAAATACTTATTTTCCACCATAATTTGCAAATAAATTCTTTAAAATCAGACAATGTGATTTTCTGGATTTTTTTTCTCATTTTGTCTCTCATAGTTGAGGTATACCTATGATGAAAATTACAGGCCTCTCTCATCTTTTTAAGTGGGAGAACTTGCACAATTGGTGGCTGACTAAATACTTTTTTGCCCCACTGTAGGTGCAAACAAAAGTGGGTGAAGATTGCAGCATACAGTTTTCAGTCTGACTTCAATTTAGTAAGTTAAAAAAAAAACAAAAAAAACTAAATTTTAACACTGCACTCAGCATAACTTAATCAGTAATTTCTTTTAATGTTGTTTTCAATTTCAGAGTAAGAAAATGTGTTTTCTTAAAGCACAGACTGCAGCCGCCATTATTCAAAGGAATGTTGATTTGGTTTGGCTTTCATCCAGCAAAGATGTGTTCCACCCAGGGCAGCCTGGCTTGCTTGCTTGCTTATGAGAGTCAAATGCTAGCTGTCACTGATACATACAAGAGTCAGGTGAGCATAAACACCTGTATACTTTATATACTGATGGACAATGCTTGAAAAAAATACAGTGTTACCCACTTAAATGACAATATTAAAATCATGAACACAGATTAGGACATTTATCTTTAAAAAAAATCCTCCTAATCTTACACCCACGTCTATTCAGCATTCAGAAAGACTTCACCTATATGCCTTAACAAGTAACACAGAAAAAAGTAACAAATCTTTATATTAGGTAACTGAAAGCTTACGTTTTCAAGACAGAAACCAGTACATAATTGACTGTGATCCCGACATGTCATAAAGAGATCTCACAGTCACCAGAGAGCACTGCTGAGCATACATCTGTATCAGCATGAAAAACAAATCACTGTTTTTGCACGGCTGATCACTTCTGATGGGTCTGGATTATTAATAATGATACTTTGTGATTGAAAAACAAAATATATATAACATCTTTAAAAGAAACTTTATGAAGGTGTCATTTGTTTTTTGTTTTTTTTTGTATTAATAATGATACTTTGTCACTGAAAAACAAAATAAATATAAGATCTTTAAAAGAAACATTATGAAGGTGTCATTTGTGTTTTTTTGTTCTTTGATGTTTCTATGAACAAACTACTTAATGCATAGAAACTTCAAAGAACATTAAATATTTTTCAATGAACATACTACTTAATACACTGAAAAAATTAAATGGTAACCATTTTTTAATTTTTTATATTACTATTTAAACATCAAACAAAGAATATGATATAGTTCCTAATTTAAAACAGAAAGGAACCTTAACTACTTACTGTGAAATGTCTTCTGCTTTGTGCCTGTCAGTAGTTACATTAGACCTTCGTATAGGTACTACACAAGCCAAAGCAGTGTATGATGAGGACAAACCCTGAAACTAAATCTACTTTCTAGCAACCCCCCCCCCCCCCACCCCCCATAAAACTTAACTAGACTAAGAGGGTTTCAGAATGTAAGTTATATTAATGAATAAATGACTGTATAGGTTCTGCAACATTTATGGGATGTTTTCCACTAAAAAAAATACTATTTTCAACATAAAATATTCTTAGTTAAACTAGCCTCACCAAACCTATTTAACACTTAAGCTACCTAAAATAGACATTCAAAATGGGTTTTCTTTGTTTCAGTCATTTAATGTGATATTTCTATTCAGACCATAGCTTCACTTGTCATTTGCCAGTAGTAGTATAGCTCAGGTTAACTTTTTGGTATTAGTACTTAAAATTACATGTTTTATGGCACGGTGAACATATTGATGAACAAACACAACTAAAACAATGTATCACTGACAAGCTAGTCTGAAAAATACAGTGCAACAAAACAATTAAATTTTGTTAATCAATGTGTGCAATTAATTAAATCCTTGGAAATTGTTACTGACCATCAAAACCATTGAAACAAAAGCACCATATGACACTCTTTGGAAGCCAAAACCTTTTGTATATTCTCCAAAATGAAAATCAAAACTAATGTCACATTTCTGCTCTTGCATTCCAGCCCACTACAAAAAGCAATAACTAAAACAGATGTCGATTTGATTTCATTACACTTGGTTTAACTAATTTTTATCATGCCTTCTGACAAAGAAAGCACTTTGGTAGTCAGAATCTTTTTTTGAACTTACTCTAACTCTCAAACTGTGTATCACACATGGTAAATTTCAAAGATGCTTTCTAGAATCATGGTGTTAGTGATTATCTTTAAACAGATAAATAGACAGATAACACTGTATTTGTCCAAAGGGAGAAATTAAAATAATGATAAAAGCTAAAAGAACACACTGCTGTTTTTCCAAGTTCTTTTTTAATATTCCTCAAAATAATAACTCAGTTTTAATAGTTTGGAGTGAGCAAAGAGCTTGAAAGGCATATTACATGCAAAATACCACAAAGTGTTTGTTTAAGTGGTGCAATCTAATGATAAAAAGACAAAATGCAATCGAATAGAATCAAACAATTACTATTAATTTAACACATGTACTGTATGTAAGATATCTTTGGTATTTGAAGTAGTTTAACATAATCTAACATTTTCAAATCCACTCTAACCAATTTTATCAAGTGGGGAACCACAGTTTCTATTTTTTTTTATTTATTAGTTTTATTGTAATCATTCCATACAAATAGATCAATTTATATCAAAAAAAAATTGAAGACAAATCAAACCCCACCCCTGAGAAGGAGAGCTTAGCCAAAGGAGAATTGCTTAGTGCTTTTTAATAAGGCAACAATAAACAAAAGAAAGAAAGAAATATATATAGGTAAATAAAAAATGGAGGAGGGAATTAAATGCGGTAAGAGCTATTTCTCTTATTCTAAAATAATATTGATTAGATCCTGCTATTTCTCTTATTCTAAAATAATATTGATTAGATCCTGCCAGGTTTTAAAAAAATTCTGTACAGATCCTCTAACTGAGAATTAGATTTTTTCCAATTTCAAATAATATAAAACATCGGTTTCCCACTGACTTATCAGAGGAGAGTTAGGATTCTTCCAATTTAACAAAATAAGTCTGTGTGCCAAAAGTGTAGTGAATGCAATCACTGTTTGCTTGTCCTTCTCCACTTCAAGTCCATCTGGAAGAACACCGAACACAGCTGTTAATGGGTTAGGAGGGATTGTGACCCCAAGGCTGTCTAAAAGGCACTTCAAAATTTTGGTCCAAAATGATGTTAGTTTGGTGCAGGCCCAAAACATGTCACCCAGTGAGGCAGGAGCTTGGTTGTAGCATTCGCAGGTTGGATCTTGCCCTGCAAACATTTTGGACAGTTTTAAGCGAGACAGATGAGCTCGATATATAATTTTTAGTTGAATAATTCTACGCTTTGTGCATATGGAGCTCAAGTGAATTCTCTGCTTTGCTACCTTCCACTCCTTTTCTGATATATTGATTAAGAGATCTTCTTCCCAATGTCCTCTTGGGTCTTTGAAAGGTAGGGACTCTAATAAGATTTTATATAATGCGGAAATGGCGTTTAATTCCTCGAAATTGAGCAGTATTTTTTCCAGCATGGTGTAGGGTACGAGGTGAGGAAAAATCAGGCAGTTTCTGTTTAACAAAATTTCTAATTTGAAGATAGTGAAAGAAATGTGTAGCTGGGAGGTTGAATTTGGAACGTAATTGTTCAAAAGATGCAAATATGTTGTCTATATAAAGATCTCTGAGCATTTTAATCCCAAAACTTTTCCAGGTATTAAAAACTGGATATGTTTGCGAGGGTTGAAAGAGGTGGTTCTCTTGCAGAGGTGCCACGGATAAAAGATCTTCCGTCTTAAAATGCTTTCTATGTTGGTTCCATATTCTGAGTGAGTAAAGCACAATTGGGTTATTAGTATATTTGCGATAACTTACATTTATTGGAGCGCAGAGCAGGGAGTATAAAGAAGTACTACAAGATTTTACTTGTATTGCGAACCAAGCCTATGTATGTTAATTTTTTTGTGTCCAGGTTTTTATGGCTTGTATGTTTGCTGCCCAGTAATAAAACTGAAAATTAGGTAAAGCCATGCCACCTTCTGCCTGAGGTCTATGTAGGGTCGCTCTTCGGATACGTGGGTGTTTTGAGTTCCAAATGAATGAGGTTATTGTTGAATCTAATTGCTTAAAAAACGATTTATTGATATATATTGGAATGTTTTAAAATAAAAAAAAGTTTAGGAAGGATATTCATCTTAACAACGTTAATTCTTCCGGCTAGAGTGAGATGAAGGATTGACCATCTATGCAAGTCTTGCTTCATTTTTTTCATACAGATGGCAAAATTTTGTTGATAAAGAGCTTTATGTTTACTTGTGATATTTAACCCTAGGTATTTAAACTGATCTGCTATGGTAAAAGGTAGGGTGTCCAATCTAATATTATATGCTTGTGAATTCTTTTATTCAGATTAATTCTAAGACCAGATATCTTTTGAAATTCTGTAAGTGCTGTTAAAACTGCAGGCACAGTGTTTTCTGGGTCTGATATATATAAAACCATATCATCTGCATATAGAGAAATTTTCTGTTCCAGTCCTTCTCTGATAATCCCCTTTATCTGATAGGAATTTCGACAGTGAACCGCCAGTGGTTCAATGGCGATTGCAAACAGCAGTGGTGACAAGGGACATCCTTGTCTGGTACCACGTTCTAGCTGAAAGTAGTCTGAACAAATATTGTTAATACAAACTGAAGCTTCTGGATTGGTATACAGTAGTTTGATCCATACACAAATATTCGGGCCAAACCCAAATTTCTCCAATGCAGTGAAAAGGTAATTCCATTCAATCATATCAAATGCTTTTTCTGCGTCTAATGATAGTAATATCTCTGGGGTGTTTGATTTTGCTGGTGAATATATAACATTAAACAAGCATCGGAGATTGGAAGATAGGTGTCGGCCTTTAATGAATCCAGTTTGATCCTGTGATATTACCAAGGGCAGCACTTTCTCCATCCTTCTAGCTAGAATTTTTGAGAGTATCTTAACATCATTATTCAGGAGTGAAACTGGTCTGTATGATGCACATTGTAACAAGTCCTTATTTTGTTTAGGAAAGACGGTGATTAATGCTTGATGAAATGTTTGAGATAGGAACCACAGTTTCTACAGGAAGCACTGGCCATAAAGAAGAGCCCCGATCAAGGCGCCACTTCATAAGAGGGAATTATCACACACGCACCCAATTAACATAGCATGAGAAAGGCACTATATAAATAAAATGTATTATTATTATATCTTGCAAATATGTGATGATACAGGTGGGAAGTACATCGAAACTATGGAAAATATGCAGGCTCTATGCAGGCATAAATCAGGTCTGGATACAAACCAAATAAGCTGGGTCCATGAAGCAGATTAAGTAAGCACTGTGCTATCATGCCATCAGCATTTAAAGGAATAATTATTAATTTGTAGCAAGACCCCATGGTCAAAGCAGCATCAGTACATGATGTAAAAGAAATACTGTAAATCTACACCTAAACTGCATACTGTTTTGCAAAAATCTAAGTGGAAATCTATAACCAACCAATCTCATCCCTCATCCAATTCCAGCTTCAATTGACAATGCCTATAAGGTAATATGGGGAAAAAATCATACTGTCTTAAAGTTAAACCTAAATAATCAATTCTGCTTTTCCAGAACCAACAGGGAATAGAACCAGTCTTCCTTTTCAACATGTGCTTAACAAAATTATGTAATTATATTTGTAGTTATATACACAAATGTACAAGTGTGATCACACCTAAATACTGGTTTGCAGTGCTTGTGAAAACATCCTGTGCCTCAGACTGCTCCCTATGTTGCCTGAAGCTACATGATTACAATCAGCCATTCACTAAAACTGAGTAAGGAAAGATCCTCATCAGATAAAGACAAGTAGAATCAAAGAATCCTGCAACATACCAAAGCAAGTGTTTTGACAGTTAAAAGAAGTTTCTGTCTTTGAAAATGATCAGAATTGTGTGGTTTTATCCAAATTCACCAGCCACCATTTCATTTTTCTTTGAGCACCTAAAAAGCACCCTAGAAGGCTCTCTTTTTTTTTGTAGGAGTGATCCTCTATAAACATAAATAAAACAAAGTAACTGTTTTACACTACTTTACTAGGCCCTATACTTTTTCAAACAGTTAAATCAGAAATACTATTTTAAAAAAAAAATGCTATTCTTTTCTTGTTTTTAGTGTATTTGTTACTACTGGTAGCATGAGGCAGTATCTGCAGCTGATTCAGGTTTGCTAGGTAGTCCACCTCCTCCAGTATGGCACATCTATCTATACATGGTGTCGCAAGAAGATCTAAAGGGCATGGAGGAGTTACAAGGACATGTTACACAAGGAGAGCTGGGGGACATGCAGGTTAGTCAATGGCATCAACGCCTCTGTCATCCAGGAACTGCCTGAATACTCTGGCCACATTATTCCAGATATTGTCCTGCACCACAAGGAACCCAAGGCCTACTGCACCTGTGTAAGGTCCGACAATGGCTCTGAGGATTTCATCCCAGAACCGAACAACAGTCAGGTTAACATTGCCTAGTACATGAAGATCTGTGCAACCCTGCAAGGAAATGAACCAAAGACCATCACTGAACCACCACCGAATCTAATAAGATGGACGATGTTGTAGGCTGCATGACGTTCACCATGGCATCTCCAGACTCTTTCACACCTGTCACATGTGCTCAGTGTGAACCTGCTCTCATCTGTGACGAAAACAGGGTGCCAATGTCGGAGCTGCCAATTGTGGTATTCTCTGGCAAAGCAAATAGAGCTGCGTGGTGATGGGCTGTAAGCACAGGTCCCACTAGAGGATGTCAGGCCCTCATGACACCTGTTTCTGACAGTTTGGTCAGAAAAATGCACATTATGTTTTATTATGGCCAAATGATGTGCAACTAAGGCAATAAGAATTACTGGATTCATTGATACCGTAAAGTAACACCTATTCCAGCACATAAGCAAGATTTCATATTATACTTTTGATATTTGGCAAAGTGCACACTGGGAAACTACTGAATTTTGTGTTTATTTCAGCAATGACTAAAACCACAACCAGAAGCAGTAACAAAGGACATTTCACTTAAGGCTTTCTTTCAATGTAGCTTACACATTGCACAGATCATTGCTTAAGGTTAAGAAAATGAAGCCTGTGTATTTTGGCAGGTGGCTCATGTTCTGAAAGAGTAACAAATTTGCTATGCCGTTCTCCCCCGAACATTGCTTTTTGGTTACAAAAACTGGATGCCAAAATCTGTAGTTCATTAATCGCAGAGAACTCTTCAGAGATCTAAAATTATTCAAGACAAGATATGATCTTACTATTTACAACAGTGCAAGCCTTAATGTGGTTAGAAAATCATTTCAAACTGCATTCAGTATTTTACACAGGAAATGAAAACAAAAATATTCTTTCTAAAAATATTTTAAAGGTATTTTCAACAACTGACAGTCAGAGCCTGAACACAGCAGGGAATCTGTCATGTGGTTAATCTGTATTTCTTTTTTCATTCAGTTTTCCCTGCATAACCAGCAACGTATAGAAGAAGTCACACTATACTTGTTATTTTTAAGTGTTCAGTCCGCCTAACAAAACACACCCCAGTCTTCAGGAAATACACAATAGAATAAATCCTAAGAGACAAACTGACACATCAAGACAAATAAAGCAGTAACACAAAACATACAAAGTTCAAAAATGTACCCATGGTGTATCATTACGGTGCATTCAGTATTTGTTAACTGATTATTTTTCAATATTGGAGAATTTTAAATGTTTTCAGTTACTTCATCAAAAAGTCAGGTACCACATTATGTAGACTACGTGAAATACTGCACATGCTTTTTAACAGCACTTTACATTACCATGTTGTTACAAACTATGCCCAAACAAGGTTGTGATGGCTCAATAGCATTCACAGACAGCAAGTGATGTTACAATGGCACTGATTGATGTTCTTTTGTTAGCTGTTGTTTGTAGAGTTTCAAGGACTAATTGCAGAACCCAATGGAAAGTTAACATCTCTGTTGAAGTCTCAAGGTACAATTGTTGACTGCTTTGGACCATGATGAAGAGTAGAGTTAAATCTTCACCAATAAATTATTTTAACAGATAAATGCTGAATCAGTATAATGTCCAGATAATGCAGTCGTGAAATTGTTTTTAATATGTCATAAATATGTATTATGTACTATATTTATTTATTCTGTAATGAAAGAACATAGCTTACGTAGTTTCTTTCCTTTTACATTCATTTCTAGATAGGTGCATTGTTCCATTATTTTTTCTCCCCACTTTTATGGTTAACTTACTGCAAGTGGTGGCAGAAGTTAGATGGTATGATTTAAGTGTGGCTTAGTTAAATGCAGGGAGTGGTGTGCCTAACTACCAAGAATCCATTTAATTTACTTCTCCCAATGTAAATTTGAAACAGCAAACTAATCCATAACTGAAGTCACATAGAATGTTTCATTTTATTAAAACAGATGAGCTCCCAAATTCACCCATTCTTTCCAGGGGGAGATTTTTGAAATAAAAAAAATGTATAATGTATCAATACAACTATCCATATTACTAAACGAGAATGGTAAACCGCATATGGACGCAGGGACCTGCCCGTGGATGCAAAAGACATAGTGCGCAAGTGCCACACAAAGCACCCCCCCCCCCCCGCGAGTGAAACGGGAGAGACTACAAACGAGTCACACAAAGCAAACCCCTCGCACCAGAGCAAAACGGGAGAGACTACGAACCGTCAGAGTAGGAAACAAAGTAAAACGTCATAAAGAGGTTATAGAACCGGGACAAACACATGGAGAGCAGGTTACAGAACAAAGCCCCCCTCCCCAGAGTAAAACGAGAGAGACTAGAGAGCGGGTTACAGATGATGAAAACTGGAATGCAACAACTTCAAAAAAACCTAGGCACGAAACACATGCACACCGAGATACAGAATATAAAGGTAGAAACAACGACAGTTAAACGTCCACACCACACAGCGGAGGCGGACCCGGAAGGTGCAAGCGCCTACATCGTGCGTCGGAAGGCGCGGTAAAGTACAAAAGGTAAAGGCGCCTACACAGCATGGTAAAAACCGACATAATACGGAAGGCGCAGGCATCGCCGCCATATTGTGAGTGGCACTAATGCGTAGTGAAGGCGCAGGAGGAGACATAGTAAAACAAGAAGAGTCAACGCCCCGCCCAAGAGTGAAACGGGACACACTACGGAGTCCACAAAGGTTCATACATCAAACCCGACATGGTATGGACACGTGTCTGAAACCGCAGAAGCAAAACTGTCTCGGCTCCAAAACCAAACAGCTCAACAACTAACACAGCTTCGACACCGAGCCCGCGTGGACAGATCTAATGAACATGGACGCCTACAACGCGCGTCTCAAACTGCGTAGGCAAAGCAGGCACAGATTCAACACGACACACCTCGAGTGACCGAGATACAAAAACGCGCCTGCCTGGATATAATTAATCAACGCAGGCGCCCACAACGTGCGTCTGAAATACCGCAGACCAGGCAGGCACTGCTCCAAAAAGAAAGAGCTCGACTAAACGAGATACGAAGTGAAACGGGAAACACTACAGAGTCCACAGTGCTCCACAATGCACCGCATAATAGTTCGGAAACAGCTTCGTAGTAACACTGGGGAGACTCAGAGTGACACGGGCGAACGCTCCGTATTAAACATACATCATCCTCACATGTCCAAACTATACAGCACAGGTGAATCACATTACAGTGATGCATTATTAACAGTACGATAAACATCACAGTATCGCAAACAAATGAAAATTATTACTCGAAAAAGGGAAAATATATTCACCACGGACCAGGTGTCATTGAAACAAAAGCAGAATAAAGCGAGATCAGAAATGAAAGACAAAGTAGAAAGCAAAGTAAAACGTCACAAACAGGTTAAACGAGGGGGCCAAACACATGGACAGCAGGTTACAGATAATGAAGACCGGAATTCAAAAGCTTCAAAAACAAAAGCTCGACTGACCGAGATACAAACTGAAACGGGAAACACTACGGGGTCCGCAGTAGTCCACAATGCACCGCATAATAGTACGGACAGAGTTCCGTATTAACAGTGGGGGGCCCCAGAGTGACACGGGCGAACGCTCCGTATTAAACGTGCGTCATCCTCACACGTGGCTGCCCAGCGGGCACGGGTTCAAAACGCCGGGGGTAGGCGAGCGAAGCGAGCAGGGGGCGGAGTCCCCTTGTAATACAATAAATAATAATATAATAAATAATAATAATATATATTAATAATAATATAATAAATACAACCCCCCGATCTGAACCCGAGTGGTGTTTTGTTATTGGACTTCTGTGCTCGTCACGGAATGTCCATAACAAACACCATGTTCAAACATAGGGGTGTTCATATGTGCACTTGGCACCAGGACACCCTAGGCCTCAGTTCGATGATCCGACTTTGTGGTCGTGTCGTTGGACTTGCGGCCACATGTCTTGGACACTCGGGTGAAGAGAGGGGCGGAGCTGTCAACTGATCACCACCTGGTGGTGAGTTGGCTTCGATGGTGGGGGAGGATGCCGGTCAGGCATGGTAGGCCCAAACGTGTTGTGAGGGTCTGCTGGGAACATCTGGAAGAGACCCCTGTCAGAAGCAGCTTCAACTCCCACCTCCGGCAGAACTTCGACCACGTCCCGAGGGAGGTGGGGCACATTGAGTCCGAATGGGCCATGTTCCATGCCTCTATTGTTGATGCGGCTGACCGGAGTTGTGGCCGTAAGGTGGTCGGTGCCTGTTGTGGCGGCAATCCCCGAACCCGTTGGTGGACACTGGCGGTGAGGGATGCTGTCAAGCTGAAGAAGGAGTCCTACCGATCCCTTTTGTCCTGTGGGACTCTGGAGGCAGCTAATAGGTACCGGCAGGCCAAGCAGAATGCGGCTTCGGTGGTTGCTGAGGCAAAAACTCGGGCATGGGAGAAGTTTGGGGAGGCCATGGAGAACGACTTTCGGACAGCTTCTTGGAGATTCTGGTCCACCGTCCGGCGTCTCAGGAGGGGGAAGCAGTGCAGTGTCCCACTGTATATGGTGGGGATGGTGCGCTGCTGACCTCGACTCAGAATGTTGTGGGTCGGTGGGGGGAGTACTTCGAAGACCTCCTCAATCCCACTAACATGCATTCCAATGTGGAAGCACAGCCTGGGGACTCGGAGGTGGGCTCCCCCATCTCTGGGACTGAGGTCACCGAGGTGGTCAAAAAACTCCTTGGTGGCAGTGTCCCAGGGGTGGATGAGATACGCCCAGAGTTCCTCAAGGCTCTGGATGTTGTAGGGCTGTCTTGGTTGACACGTCTCTGCAATATCGCATGGACATCAGGGACAGTGCCTCTGGATTGGCAGACCGGGGTGGTGGTCCCCCTCTTTAAGAAGGGGGACCGGAGGGTGTGTTCCAACTACAGAGGGATCACACTCCTCAGTCTCCCTGGAAAAGTCTATTCGGGGGTTCTGGAGAGGAGGGTCCGTCGGATAGTCGAACCTCGGATTCAGGAGGAACAGTGTGGTTTTCGTCCTGGTCACGGAACAGTAGACCAGCTCTACACCCTTAGCAGAGTCCTGGAGGGTTCATGGGAGTTCGCCCAACCAGTCTACATGTGTTTTGTGGACTTGGAAAAGGCGTTTGACTGTGTCCCTCGGGGAATCCTGTGGGGGGTGCTCTGGGAGTATGGGGTACCGGACCCCTGATAAGGGCTGTTCGGTCCCTGTACAACCGGTGTCAGAGCTTGGTCCACATTGCCGGCAATAAGTCAAACCCATTTCCAGTTAGAGTTGGACTCCGCCAGGGCTGCCCTTTGTCACCGATTCTGTTCATAACTTTTATGGACAGAATTTCTAGGCGCAGCCAGGGTGTTGAGGGGGTCCGGTTTGGTGGACTCAGGATTGGGTCACTGCTTTTTGCAGATGATGTTGTTCTGTTTGCTTCATCAGGCCGTGATCTTCAGCTCTCTTTGGATCGGTTCGCAGCTGAGTGTGAAGCGGCTGGGATGGGAATCAGCACCTCCAAATCCGAAACCATGGTCCTCAGCCGGAAAAGGGTGGAGTGCCCTCTCAGGGTTGGGAGCGAGATCCTGCCTCAAGTGGAGGAGTTCAAGTATCTTGGGGTCTTGTTCACGAGTGAGGGAAGAATGGAGCGTGAGATCGACAGGCGGATCGGTGCGGTGTCCGCAGTGATTCGGGCTCTGTATCGGTCTGTCGTGGTGAAAAAGGAGCTGAGCGAAAAGGCAAAGCTCTCAATTTACCAGTCGATCTATGTTCCTACCCTCACCTATGGTCGTGAGCTATGGGTAGTGACCGAAAGAACGAGATCACGAATACAAGCGGCTGAAATGAGTTTCCTCCGCAGGGTGTCTGGGCTTTCCCTTAAAGATAGGGTGAGAAGCTCAGTCATCCGGGAGGGGCTCAGAGTAGAGCAGCTGCTCCTCCGCATCGAGAGGAGTCAGATGAGGTGGCTCGGGCATCTGATTAGGATGCCTCCTGGACGCCTCCCTGGTGAGGTGTTCTGGGCACGTCCAACCGGGAGGAGGCCCCGGGGAAGACCCAGGACACGCTGGAGGGACTATGTCTCCCGGCTGGCCTGGGAACGCCTCAGGATTCTCCCGGAAGAGCTAGAACAAGTGGCCGGGGAGAGGGAAGTCTTGGTATCTCTGCTCAAGATGCTGCCCCCGCGACCCGACCTCGGATAAGCGGAAGAGGATGGATGGATGGATGGATGTATAATGTGCTGTATGTGAGATTACTCAAGGAAAACTCAGCTTTCCTGACATATTTCCTTGAAGAATAAGTACGCGAAATTACAACGAAATTGACATGACAGTCTCAACAGATGCTTATCATACTACATACAAATGTACCGAATATGTTAGACTTACATAAAACAAATATTGGAGGGTTGCTCAATTCTTGGGGGTATCAACTCAATGAAATTCAGAAGATTTGCACAGAATTAGCAGGTGCCAAATACGATTAAAACAACCACCATTATAAGAAACCAAGACAGGTGACCAATATGATTTAATATGATGCTTATATGGAGAAATAAATAAAATGCCTACTATCTATTAGGAATCAATAACTGTGTTAAAGCTGGGCTGGCATAATAGTATAGTGATAAGCTGATGTAGGTTTGCAGGGATATGGGCTTGAATCCAATCCTATATGTGTGGAGTATGTACAATGTACCCATACAATAGTAATCTCAATACAATAGTAATCTTTTCCTGATATAAAAACACATCTGTGTTAAAGAGTGATGTGTTGATCATGGGGGCTTTTAATTTTCCAAACACTGATTAGGATGTTGCCCTTGGAAATACAGGAGAGGAAAATGAAATGGTAAAAAAAGCTTTTAGAAATAATAATTTCAACATGGTTATATCTGAAATCATTTTCAAAAAAAAAAAATACAGAATTGCATACCCGAGAAAAGACTTATTATTTGCTGACAGCAGCCTTAATGGGGATAAGTACAAAAAAAAAAAAAAATCACAGAATAGGAAAATAAAAACTTCCCAAATGTAAACAGTAGATGATATCAATTCAGAGATATCCCAATTTAGGCCCAAAATTAACATACTCCAAAAACAAATAAAAGAAAATAACCAAAGAAATGAGTAATGATGTCAATAAAAATTATCAGACAGAAAAGATCACTCTACAAGAAAATGAAAAGAAAAATCCAATAAACAGAAACTTTGAGGGAAACCAGACACTATAGATTGAGATCAAAACTGAACAGTTAAGAGAACAAACTGGTAAAAGATATACTATTGAAGCCAAAACAAACTATCAGTTTTTCTATTATTACTACATTAAAAAGATGTCCACGAAATATTTAAGATGTCTCAGGGTTCATAAGCAATTAGCAAATTAACTAAATAAATATTTTACTCAAGTATTTTTTACAAGAAAAAAAAAAAAGTAGTAACAATGTCTTAGGACGCCATAAAAACAAGCTTTAAGTTTACATATTTTAAAATAGAAAAGTCATGTGTGCTTCAGACCTTGATGCACTGAAGGCTAATAAACCCCATTGGCCTAATGTGAATGCATCAGTAATGCCGAGAGAAATTGGCCTAATGTGAATGCATCAGTAATGCTGAGAGAAACAGAAGATATCATCTATAGAAATTTATTACACATAATCTGACAGTCTCCTCAGATGGCAGAAATATCTGACAGCTGGAAAGATGCAGACTTGACTATATCCCACAAGAAGAAAAGTAAAATGAATCCTAGTAATTATAGATCAATAAGCTTTACTTTTTATACCATGAAATAATTATGAAAATTACAATCTGAAATACATTTATAACAGTTTTTGGAAAAAAATATTCTAAATAACAGCTAATATGGGTTTACAAATGGAAAATCACCCTAAACCAATCTGTTAGACTTTTTGCACTAGCAAATGGAGTAGTAGACAAAAACTAAGGAAAGACTATAATCTACTTAGATTTTTATGAAGCTTTTGATTCAGTTTCACATGAAAGATCAATTTTGAAACTACAAGGCCCTGGTAACAGAGATAACTTATGAAATTGACTTTATATATTTATAATGTAATTTTTTTTCCTGTCTTTCTTTTCTCTCTCCTCCACTCCTCCCAGGGGAGGTTTGCCTTTGCTTCACAATCGAATCCAATTCGCCTGGGTGAGATGGAACAGTTTCCTTAATAATGGACCCGCAAGTACTTCCAATGCTACCACATTACAGTCAAGAAGCACTTCAAGATAAGGTGGAACCTCCTTGCAATAAGGAATCCTCTGCCCAGCAGCTCCCAAGAAATCTAGTAGGGCCATCCATTTGGACTACAACACCCATACAGCACAGCGTGTGTGCACATGAGAGATCCATCAGAGGGATGCTGTCACCTATGACACTGGGAGAACACATGGCCCCAGAAGACAGTCTCCTACCCTTTAAACAATCTTTAAAACTGAGCAAATATATGGAAATGCAGTTTAACAGAAGAAAGTGTGAAGTGTTACAAATGGGCGAAATTAAGATTACTACGAATAAAAGATTAAAAACACTGTCTAAAAGAAAGGCTATCTCTGAAATATTTCATGGTTTTATACTGATGTTCTATTGTCATCACCAGAGAAGAGTGCATAAGAAATTAAACATGCAAATAAAATATTACTATTAATTGTAAATTGTGAAAATGCTGAATATCATCAAGGAACATTATGCTGTGACTGTATAATGTGCTAGTATCTACAAAAATGACATAGCTGCACTTGAAGATAAGCAGCGGAGAGTAACCAAGTACATCCAAAAACACAAAGGCATGTTCATACTCTGATACAGTAGCCTAAAGGAATTAAACAGGTTTAGTTTCAAGAAAAGAAAACTGTATGGGGACCCAATCCAGGTTTTCAAATTCTTAAAGCCATAAATAAAGTTCATGCAGCAAATTCTATCGATTAAATGTTGAACCATATACTTGAGTATGAAAGTGGAAATAAAGTGGAAGTGCAATCAAACCCAAAGCATGGAAACATATCTTTATACAAAGAGTTATGAGACTCTAGAATAAACTGTGAAGTCATGTAGGTGACATCAGGAAAATTCAGCTAAATCCTCATCAAATGAGACTGATCTAATTTGTTAAACTAATATTCTTAAACAGCTTTTATTCCACATCTCAAAGGCATGCTTTTTGTAGGAAATATACGTAAGTGTGCATAAAGATGTACCCTGTTTAGGGACTAAAGTCTCAACCAGAGTTATTTTCTATATTACACACAATGCTGTCAGGATAGATGCCATCTTCTCACAAATATTTAGCACATAAATTAAGTTCAGACAGCGATAAACAGTTAACAACAGATTGAAAATTAACTTTCAAGCAAAATCTACAACATTATTAAACATGCATTCATAAATATTTTAAATTTTGAATATTTTCCAAAATATTTTGGAAATAAAGGTATGTACAAAAATCACCAGAAGATACCACTATGGAAAAACTACTCTTTATATGTTTATTATCTTAATGATCTTCACACATCTGAAATGGTGAACTGGCTAAGTGAGAAACCAGGATGAAATCCAAATGCAGGAAATAAGGAAGTATGAAGAGAGATAAGAAATATTTACCAGAATGACATTTAAATGCCACTATGTGATTAATCAAAAAATCAAAATAGGATGACGTTATTCAAGCTAATTATCTATCTAAAATTGCATAAATAATGCAATTGTCTTTAGACTGTATTATAAAACCTTCCAGTTTTGGTACATTTGCCAAATTGTAAGTACAAAAGGAAAGTAATTTTCTAGTTAAATATTAAGCAAATATATTTCTGCATCAGAAGACAAGCGGCATACTTCAGAGATTTGTTGGCAGAACAGTTGATAAAGGAGAAGCCATCTTGTTTGCTTTCAATCGCCTATTTCCTGTCTCCTTAAAAGCTTGTAAGGAAAGTCATGTAACTGTGCTATTAAAGTGTAAGTTTATCTAACTAGGAAACAACCTACTGGCAGCCTGATGTCTTTGTGGTTCTGCCAACAGGCCTACAGCAAAAATGGTGCTCCGAATTATTGAAACGTGCATTCCCTAGTAACAAAATCTTGCATTAAATAAATACCACAAGGTTAGTATGGGCTCCAGAAAAAATAGCTGTATTTAAGCATGGCATTTACTGCTGCCTGTATTGATTTTATGTCATAACTTAAACCAACCTGGAAAGCATTTACATGTGTCCAGGAAGTCTATGAAGTATGGTCAAATAACAAAAAGGAAAAGGACAACAGATTTAAGCTGGCCTATCTACTGGAAGGCCCTGTCAAAATATAAATGCCTCGACACTTGTGTGCATATCCTTCTAAACTATGACATCCTAATATAATTTGTTTCTATAAATAAGATTGCTGCAGACCAATGGAAATTAAATTTGTGATGGTTAATTGAACTCAAGAGTAAAATAATAATTAGAAGCTTCTG
Organism: Erpetoichthys calabaricus; assembly: GCF_900747795.2. Classification (NCBI taxonomy): domain Eukaryota; kingdom Metazoa; phylum Chordata; class Cladistia; order Polypteriformes; family Polypteridae; genus Erpetoichthys; species Erpetoichthys calabaricus. The sequence continues at coordinate 98,571,999 of NC_041406.2, forward strand.
ATTGTAATGCTAGATATTTGTGCACTATTAAAGACAACAATGCTGATGTCTCCGGGTGATGGCACAAAATGCCTTTTGCCCTTTAGCTAAAGCTCTCTTCCACAGTATCAACATAATGAACTCCATATGAAAAATCCACTTTTAACTTCTATTTATTCAAAAAGCTAAACAATCTACTTTATTAATAAATATAGACGGAATGCTAATCTAAAGCAATCAAGGAGACAGATTTTTCATTATTTCTATTTTCCACCACTTCCCTGTAATCTTCTCTTTAAGCAACAATTTAACCTTCTGGATTCTGCAGAAATGACTAAAAGCCTTCAAATATCTGTGTTCTAATGTTGCATTATTGTCAGGCACAATACACAAAATAAAAAATTAATCCAGTTAAACAACTGTTTACAGTACCTCACTAACGCACAATTCATTCAAATTGATCTAATTCCAAAGGGCTTAATGATTCTTTTCCTGGCATTAGAGAGAGTAAAGAACAATGATAAAGTACTTTAAGACTGATAAAATAAACAGTAGACATAAGACATGGAATCAACTTCTTATCTTAGTCCTCTTAATATTAAAAATACACAAAGAGAATTTAATTTCTGAAGTTTAAATTCATCGAATATAACCAGTTTAGCCACTTAAACACTATAAGGGTCATTGGTTTTGGAGTTTACTGCAGCATCATTATGTGTAAGGCAGGAACTGGCCTCAGACAGGGCGCCAATCCACCACAGGGCAAAAATCACATCCTCTCCTTTTAAAATACAAGGTTACTGTAGACTCACCAACAACCCGAATATGCATGAATTTGGATGAGGGTGGAAGGCCCAAGTACCAAGAGAAAACCCATGCAGTTAAAGGGAAGAACATACAGTATGAAAGTCACACAAACATATCCTGAGGAGGGATATGGACACAGAACTCTATCAACAGTGCGTTTCTATTACTATAAAGAAATGTAAATTACACTTTAGATTAAACTATACTGTTTTCAGAAAAAAAGAAAAACAAATAATATGGGTAGTATTGTGGCAATGAACGATACCAACTCACTAATGAGAATGATTTGATTTTGCATGTTTTCTATTTCTGACCAAATTTCTTCAGGGTGCCAAACTGTTGACAAATGGTGACTGTAAATGAAAAGGGTTGAATGCAATGGAAGAGTGAAATCCACAATTGGCTCCTGCCTTGCTCAAGGGCTACTTGATTTGATACTGCGCTCCTGTATGTTTTCTTTATAAAGAGCAGATCTGAGGAAATTGGATGGACGGATGAAATTTAACACATTAATCTAAAGCATTAGATTGTAATTGTTAACACACATTTTTTCAGATTAAAATAACAATTAATATTTATTCCATAACTTTCATACTCGGTATATAGTACAGATATCTGTACTACACATTGTGCTTACTTATGTTTGCATGGTGCCTCCAGAGTCCAACAACTTATTTTGGTGCCTTTACTACAGTTGAATCAAACATGGTTCAGCTCCTAAGTACAATCATGTACTATAATGCGGGCTGAAGCTTTTTGCCATATTCTAACTTCAATATTTCTTTTAAGGAAGAGTGCTCTGTGCTTTTTAACAATTTAAATTCTTTTAAATGGTGTGAGAAACAAAATACGTTTTTAAATAAAAATTGTGGCGGACATTACATATATCCCAAGAAAATTATGCCCCTGAACTTGGACAAAGCATTCCAAATATCCATATTACATTAGTTTCAGGAGCTGAGACACAGCAGAATGAAATTTACACGTAGCTTTGGTTTACATATGGGTTGAGCAATATAATAAACTTTGTTGGTTCTCACATAGCCATTAGAAAGCTGTTTGTTTCTTTCATATACAACAGAATCAGTACCCATTACTAAAGCTTCTGCGATTTTACTTCAATACAGTACTCTTGACTGAAGATTATTATTATGTAATTATATATATTTATTTAATACTTAATTATCCAACTTCTGTAAACCATTTATTGCTCACAGAAACACTAAAAGAATAACAGATTTACTCTACTCTGCAACAAAATAGTTAGATGATGCAGGTCATATTTTAAGAAAAGTATATTAAAATTCACATAAGGTAGCAGAAAATAAAGAGAATAGATTTCTGTAATTTACTTAGAACTGTTAAAATTCACTGTTGGAGGTTTAAAATACCAGACAAGCAAAACAAAACTAGATTGGACTGATAATGAATTAATGGATAGATTATTTTACATATGCATATTAAGTTAAAAATATTCTCATGATTCATACGTACTGTATATTCATTATTTCTATACAATTTATGAAATATTCATAACTTCCCTTTAATCTGTGCTGGACAATGTATGCATGAAAAAGGAAGCATATTGAGCATGAAAAAGGCGCTATATAAATAAAATGTATTATTAAAGGCCTCAGGTGTTCATTTGTATGATCTTCCAGGGTTAGAGGTGCAAAATAATTATAATGCTTGGTTACATTACTAAAACAAAAACTTTCACATGTTAAGAAGAACACAAGTGATGCTGCCACTTTTCAGGCTACTGCAAAAGTCTTATACTTCCACATCTCTTGGTTATTATTATGTTATCTGGCATTCTCACAAACTAAAATTGTGTAAATAAGGTAAAAGAAAATGTACTTTAGGATTTGTCCCTATGAAAAACATGTTCTAGATAAATATGAGAGATCCCCAAACTTTTACTCAGAGACCCATTTGTTACTCCCTACAAGAGAAATTAAATTTCGTTACAAAAATAGAGAGTATGTTTCAAGTTTATCTTCGTTGCTAGGTGGTAGTTCTGGATGTTAGATGTTAGTGGGTGAAATCCATCTTATTTTCAGCAAATTATTACACAAAGTGAATGACAGGTCTTTCTTGGTGCAAAATCTAATAACACTGCTGTAAGTTTGGATTAATTTCTCAAGGGAGTAAGCCATATTAAATAAAATATTAAAGAGTGAAAAATTTCATTAAAATTTAAACACTTCTTAAAAAACAGAAAAAGGCAAAGGAAAAAAACCTTCACAAAGCTCATAAATATACAACAGATAACAGCTAATACTTTGCAAAATTTCTAAAAAATATGATAACATGGGATCTATTAGTATTACTGTGCAGAAACAGAGATCTTCAAGAAAGAAGGTAATATGCCAGAGTGTAATTTGTCTGAGGAAATAGAAAGATAACACTTAATCCCCTCTCCATAAGGAAAACATTCTGTAGCATTACATAAATACCAGTGGTGACTCAGAAATGTTAAACCTGTATTAAATCAAACAAGGCAACAAGGTTTCCAGAAAGCAAAAATACAAGTACTACCTGCATAAAAAAGGAAAGAATATAAAAGTAGCCTCCAAGTACTTATCCACTCAAAACAACTTTAACTTTAAAGTAACTTTAAATAATTTTGCCATGATTTCTTTAGCAATATGCTTACAGTCCGTGCCCTACTGAAAGATACCATAAAACTCCATAACAATTTCTTTGCATCATTCAAGAGGGACTGTGTCCCTTGACTGGTGTGCAGTAAAATTATTTTACTAACTGTAACCATTTTCATTTCAACCATTGAGTTCCATATTTTTTCACACGGCTTCAAAAACTTCAAAATGTTATTGTAAACCTAACATACAGGGCTCAACATGGACTTTATAAGTAATACTTCCCTCCTCTGCTATATGGAAGAATTGCAAGAAGGAAGTCTTGAACACGGTGGCATAGTGGTAGCGCTGCTGCCTCGCAGTTAGGAGACCCGGGTTCGCTTCCTGGGTCCTCCCTGCGTGGAGTTTGCATGTTCTCCCCGTGTCTGCGTGGGTTTCCTCCGGGTACTCCGGTTTCCTCCCACAGTCCAAAGACAGGCATTGGCGATTCTAAATTGGCCCTAGTGTAAGCTTGGGGTGTGTGTGTGCCCTGCTGGGGGTTTGTTTACTGCCTTGCGCCCTGTATTGGCTGGGATTGGCTCCAGCAGACCCCCCATGACCCTGTAGTTAGGATATAGCAGGTTGGATAACGGATGGATGGATGGGAAGTCTTGAATTATGTTTGCATATGTTAATTGGTATTTGACATAAAGGCCTGTAAGATTCTTAAAGTTGCAACTGGATTTTTGTTGATCTCTGATTAAAATCACCTGTGTTGTATGTATGTCATCTATTTTAGAGTAGACAGATCTAGGCAAGGTCTTGGTAATATACACAGTACATTCCCACAATTAATGATGAGCTTGACCAGGTAATAAAGAATATCAAATGCCTTCACTTTTATATTTATCTACATATGCGTTTGGATATTTTATAACAGACGTTTACTTAAAGATCCTTAATTATTTAAGATGCATTACCTACCACTACGTAATTTATTCAGGTCAACCACCAAAAAAAAAAAAAAAAAAAAGAAGATTTGTGATTAAAGTTTACTTCTAGTCGTGGGGTATGTAGAAACTGGTGACTAGAGTTGCTGATCATGTCAATTTAAATAACTGAAAATCTCATGCTTGCCCCTTCTTCTGACAGCCAATAGTATTCTGCCTGACGGCACTGGAGCTGTACAAAGGATAAGCAGGTGCCGCAAGTTCAGATGCAATCGCGGCCCTTTTTTTCATTTGTTCATCAAGCTCACTAAGATTATGTAAATGAAGACTAAATCTGAAATCTCTGGAAAAGCTGACTAATGTGTTATTTCCTTTAGATGGCAACTGGGTACACCAGAGTTACTTTCTGGTTGGGTGCGAACACTTAATCAATTTCACTTTCTGGTACATTTTTAAGTTAGTTTTTAGATTTTTGATAATCAGTTACGGGATGTGTATACAGTAATCCCTCGCTATATCACGCTTCGCCTTTCGCGGCTTCACTCCATCGCGGATTTTATATGTAAGCATATTTAAATATATATTGCGGATTTTTTGCTGGTTCGCGGATTTCTGCGGACAATGGGTCTTTTAATTTCTGGTACATGCTTCCTCAGTTGGTTTGCCCAGTTGATTTCATACAAGGGACGCTATTGGCAGATGGCTGAGAAGCTACCCAACTTATTTTTCTCTCTCTCTCTCTTGCGCTGACTTTCTCTGATCCTGACGTAGGGGGATTGAGCAGGGGGGCTGTCCGCACACCTAGACGATACGGACGCTCGTCTAATAATGCTGAAAGATTATCTTCACGTTGCTACTTTGTGCAGCTGCTTCCTGAAGCGACATGCTGCACGGTGCTTCGCATACTTAAAAGCTCGAAGGGCACGTATTGATTTTTGCTTGTTTGTTTTTCTCTGTCTCTCTCTCTGCTCCTGACGGAGGAGGTGTGAGCTGCCACCTTCAACAGCTTTGTGCCATGATGCTTCGCATACTTAAAAGCTAAACAGCCCTATTGATTTGTTTGCTTTTCTCTCTCTGACATTATCTGCTCCTGACTCGCACTCCTTTGAAAAGGAAGATATGTTTGCATTCTTTTAATTGTGAGACGGAACTGTCATCTCTGTCTTGTCATGGAGCACAGTTTAAACTTTTGAAAAAGAGACAAATGTTTGTTTGCAGTGTTTAAATAACGTTCCTGTCACTCTACAACCTCCTGTGTTTCTGCGCAAATCTGTGACCCAAGCATGACAATATAAAAATAACCATATAAACATATGGTTTCTACTTCGTGGATTTTCTTATTTCGCAGGTGGCTCTGGAACGCAACCCCCGCGATGGAGGAGGGATTACTGTACTTAGGTTTAAGTAAAAATATTTAATATGCATTAGTTATAGACTATTAAGACAAAAACATTACAATTTTGAAAAATATGTTCTTAATGCTGGTAAAATGAGGAATATACCAAACCAAACATAACCAAGTATAACAAAAAAAATCAAACAAATCCTGCATTAATCTCATAATACATACATGAATCCATGTAAACGAGTCTCAGTTATACTAGTACTAAACTGAACATTCTTAAGCATACAAAAAAATAAATATTTATTAAAACCAAAATGTTGTAAATTGTTCAATTAGAAAGAGACTGAAATTATTTTTTTTCATAAAGTTTATATACTTGATTAGCATAATATAACACATTCTAAAAATGTATAAAAATAAACAAGCAATTTCTAAACTCAAGAATTCTCTCATTTTGACTCAAATGAAATGATTATCACTTTTACACATGAATATGGAAAACATCATTGCATTTAAAACATAAGCTCTCTTATAAAAAAAAAATTCATACCCTCATTGGATGAATATCAGCATATGGTGGTTTTCCTTCTGCCATTTCAATAGAGGTTATTCCTAATGACCAGATGTCTGCAACACAGTTATACCCAATTTCCTGAATTACTTCTGGAGCCATCCAAAATGGTGTACCGATGACAGTGTTCCGCTTGGCCATTGTGTCCTACAAAAGAAAAGAAAAAAGCAAAAATCTTCAAAAAGCATAATCTGTATTAAGATGAAAAAATATAAACTAATGTACAATTATGAAAAAGATCTGAAAATTTAAAAACCTTTGAGTAAAGAGTGCACAACGTCATAAATACTAGACAAAGATTTAAAGATGACCTTACACACTGGACATGCCTTCTCTTTGGAAGGCAAATCATCAGCAACCCATGCACTAAACACTAGATTTCTCCAGCAATTTATGTCACCTGAATCTCTAAAAGTTAATTGCATTCAGTTATCACTATTATATTTAAAAAAATAAGTAATCAGCTAGTGATTTCTGTAACTAGCAGGAATTTAGCATAAATATGGCCATGTGTATACAGCACAGTAAAATTCTTACTTGTAAGTTAATTATATAGTAGTAGTTCTATGTTTATGATAGCAATAATAGTATGATGACGGTGCCATTTTGCAAGCTCAGCCTAAAGGAAGTTGATGTGGATAAAAGGGCAGAAAGTTTTTTTTTTTTTTTTAAACAGTGAGCACTCCAAATGTGGCATGATTGAACTGTTATTACTAACAATACACTTTTTTTCTAATAACGTGGTCATCATGTTAAAAGTACAGCTGGCCACATTTCAGTATTTTTGATCAAGTGCACAGGAAAGTAATGAAACTGCTGGTGAGATATAAGACAGCTTTCTGTCAGTGTAACACTCATGTATGCAAGCATTTGAGTCAAGTCTATGTATGATTAGTATATACTTCCTACATTTTAAATACTTCATTAGAAAATCTGAGGAAAGCTTAAATTTTACATAAAGCCCAATTATCTCTTCTTAATAAAAATCTAGTCATATTATTCAGCATATATAATATAAAAATCCACTGTATGATATGCAAAAAGGGATTAAAGTCCAACACCTAAGAGATACTTCCAATTCAGCAAGTTAGTTATACACTGTACAGTGAACATTCAATTTACATTATTTTCTTTTTCCTGACTATTGATTCTATGCATGTACCGCAGACTGAAAATTTTGTTCTGTGACAAACCCAACTCTCACGGATAAGAAATAAGTCTGTTAATTAATATACAAATTTAATGATTCAAGTAATAATTAATTATTTTTGCATTATTACTGTTGCAGTTTATATGTATTTATTTACTGATTATTGTAATTCAGCTGCTAAATCACGGTTTATTACAATCTTTGATATTTTGAATTTTGTTAAAACAGTTTTTATTGGAAACTTTTAAATAAACAGGGGGAAAACTTTTTTGAAAATTTTACATGGCTAAACACAACCCACCATGAGACATTTAGACAAAAGCTGTATCCTGCTGCATGACAATAAAATTGTTATCCAGATAAGACAAGACACTGTATGAAGCTGTGGTCTTTGACGAGGTTGCACTTTGTCCTTTACAAAACTTTGTGCATGCATTTGGTGATACTTGCCCCAGTATACTCCGGTGTCTGTGTTGTTTTTTTTGAGTTGCACCCACCCCATAATCATAGTTAATGACTAATAAGTTGCCATAAATGTTAACCCTGGTGACAGGCTAACAAAGCAATCACAGGACTGCAGCACCAATGTTCTGACAGTCTCACAGAGACAATGATACACTAAGACTGTTCTCTGTAAAGAACCCTATGCAAAATTAAATTAGACTAAACTGAACTTGTTACCATCCCTCAAAAAAAAAAAAAAAAAAAGTGTAAAAAAATTAGCATAACTATTCCAAATCACTGCAGCAAAGAATTCTAATATAGAAAGTTATGAAACTCTAACAATAATAATAATAATAATTTATTTTATTTATAGGGGCCTTTCAAGGAACACAAGGGCACCTTACAGAACACACTAATAACAACAGTCACAATATAAAATTAATAGAATATTACAGTACAATAAAACCAGAATACAGGAATAAAAAATAATTTAAATTTATCAACTAAAATTTATATCAAATAGAATAAGCCAGCTTATTTTAAGACAAGATTTAAAGGTAGGAATAGAGTCAATATTACAAATATCTTGTCGGAGAGAGTTCTAGAGGCAAAGGGCTGCTCGATTGAAACTGGAAAGAAGGAAGAGAGATAGAGAGATAGATAGATAGATAGAGAGATAGATACTTTATTAATCCCAAGGGGAAATTCACATACTCCAGCAGCAGCATACTGATAAAGAAAATATTAAATTAAAGAGTGATAACAATGCAGGTTTAACAGACAGACAATATCTTTGTATAATGTTAACATTTACCCCCACCCCGGTGGAACTGAAGAGTTGCATAGTGTGGGGGAGGAACCATCTCCTCAGTCTGTCAGTGGAGCAAGACAGTGACAGCGGTCTGTCGTTGAAGCTGCTCCTCTGTCTGGAGATGATGCTGTTTAGTGATGATGCTGTTTAGTGGATGCAGTGGATTCTCCATGATTGATAGGAGCCTGCTGAGCGCCTGTCGCTCTGCCACGGATGTCAAACTGTCCAGCTCTGTGCCTACAATAGAGCCTGCCTTCCTCACCAGTTTGTCCAGGCGTGAGGCGTCCCACTTCTTTATGCTGCCTCTCCAGCACACCACCGCGTAGAAGAGGGCGCTCGCCACAACAATATGAAGATCAGAAAGATACGGAGGTGCCAGTTTATGGGGGGATCTTGTAAGTAATAAGCAGAATCTTAAAATCAATACGATATTTGACAGGGAGCCAGTGAAGCTGCTTAACAACAGGAGAATTGTGTTCAAGTGAAGGGGTTCTGCCAATAATACGAGCTGCAGCTTTTTGAACCAACTGAAGTTTGTAAAGGATTTTGTGAGGAAGATCAGAAAGGATATAATTACAGTAATCAATATGAGATGTAACCAGAGAATGAACAAGAACAGCAGTGCTGGTAGCTAAAAGAGATGGGCATAAACAGCTGATATTATATACAAGTAATATTAATATGAACCTCAAATTTTAAGATACTATTGAGAACAACACATAAGCTCTTAACCTGGGAGTAGAAAGAGATTAAAGAATTATCAATAGTGAATGAAATATTATCACATTTGTCCAAAACCTATTTAGTTCCTACCAGTAGAACCTCTGTTTTATCACTATTTAATTTAAGGAAAATTACTATGTAAATAAATATTTTCACAATAATTTAAAGTATTAATTATAAATATTACCACTACATCTAGAACATACATAATAAAAGAGAGCTTCGAACACTTACTGTAAGCTGCCCAGCAACACCAAAATCAGCCAGTTTTGCATGTCCCTCTGTGTTCAGAAGAATATTTCCAGCTTTGATATCTCTATGAATTTTTCTCATGAAGTGTAGATACTCCAGTCCTTTAAGTGTGGATTTCAAAATGGTTGCAATTTCTTCCTCTGTTAGCTAAAAAAAAAAAAAATCACAATTTAAATTAGTGCTTAAAGAAAGAATTATAGTGCTTTATGTATACAAAAATTAACCATAACTATATACTGTACATGAATATCACAAATATTGTATACACGATACAAACTGCATTCAAAATCAATGTTGATTTGTCTACTGGAAGGTTCATAGTGTACTTCTTGAAATTTGCTCCGTTCTCGACTCTTCTTTGGTGGTCTAAGCAGTAGTCCCTTCTTTTTAAAAACCACCTTCTAATCTTCCCTCAAATACTTTCTAGATGCATTTTTTGTCCTAGAACAGTCTTCAAAGGTGTTCTGTTATCTTGTGGCACTTGGTGAAACGGCCCACCTGCCAAGTTGTTTTGCCTGCCTAAGGTAAAGTCATCCCTGATGGAGGATCGCAGGAATCGTGGGAAAGAGGGGTCCTTTCATCAGATTGGCTGGCCCAGCACCGTTTCAGCCGTGGAATGGCCAAATGGGGGAGGCACCTTGATGGATGAGGTCTCCAGGACTCTAAAAATATCCAAATCTTATTATATGATATCATCTACTGTTAAATTCTGCTCCGTACTTCTAAAATTTTTGTTTTTTTAACTTGTAAAAATTTTTTTATTTTATACTGTATTGAGGATTTGTTCTGTTCTGTGTATTGTATTGTATTGTATTGACCCCCTTCTTTTCAACACCCACTGCACACCCAACCTACCTGGAAAGGGTCTCTCTTTGAACTGCCTTTCCCAAGGTTTCTTCCATTTTTTCCTACAAGGTTTTTTTTTTTTTGGGAGTTTTTCCTTGTCTTCTTAGAGAGTCAAGGCTGGGGGGCTGTTAAAAGGCAAGGCCTGTTAAAGCCCATTGCAGCACTTCCTGTATTTTTGTATAGCCCAAAATCACAAACTGTATTGTATTGTATCTTCTGCTGTATGCAAGAAGCACTCATTTGTCCTTTGAAGTTGCCATTTTTATTCCATCTACTGTATATTCCTGTTTGTCTACATTTTCAAACACATCCATTCCCCGGTATATGACTCGGAATGGTACAATACACTCATGTATACTTTATATATTGGACACCATCGTAAAATTTGATTCATGCTCTGTCCAAGACTAGGTCTTTTCTTGCACCCGACGTGGTCAGGATAAGTTCAGAAACCATGCAACCCTTAATTGGAGCAAGTGGCTTGAAGATTGTTATGCTATGTTACTATAAAAATAAAACTATCGTACAGGTTGCATTGTTCCTGCTTCTACTGAAAAGTTCTAACTTTAACCAGAAACCTTCTGATTAAGCATTCTTCTGCACAAAATTTAAAGACTTTGAAATTACTATACACTCCAATGTATACTCGTCTCTTATCATTAATCATTGCATTTCTCATATGTTTATAATGAAAAAGAAACACTAAGCATAAATAGATAAAAAGGTAATAACAATGGATGCATCTATAAGTTTAACAAGCTTATTAAAAGCAAAATCCACCACTGAAAAAGGTAAACTTGGCACATACTCTTTCCACCTTAGCCGCTAGGAATAAAGAGGTTTTAAAACAACTGATGAATGTGTTTTTAGATCAGAAATGACAACCTGACATAAGTGCCAGCTGAGTCAGACTTGCAGGACATGAATACTGTAAATATCGTGAGGGCACTGACAAGAAAATCAAAGTGACATAATCATTAGTAAAACACAGAGTACTTTTGTGAAAGTAAAGCAGAAGCAAAAATCTGGATGCTCTATAAACATGCCAGTACATAACAAAAGTTGTGTCCATTACAGAAAATTCTAATTTATCCTGAAATGTGCTATTCAAGCATTACATTTACTAAAATCAGGACCAGTTAGTTTGTCCAACAGCATGTCAAATTTCCATCTTCAACAAATTCATCTTATACGTCATCCAAAATGATCGTAGACAGGAACCTAAGACACACTTAAAACAATAACAACGCACATTTTTTACTCTCAGTCACCTTTTACGACTTTACAATTAAATTACCTTGCCCTATGGTACATGGTTTAAAAATATGTCTGCACATAAAAGCAATTTACTTCTGATCTTATGTGGGAGAAAAAAAATAAGACTGGGAATAGGCTAAACAAAATGTATAAAGTAAAACTGTTTTCCATTTTACTAGTGTTTGTGTAAGTAGCAGACAGAAAAACGTTTTTCCCCACATTCATTGTTACTTATGTTACTCAAAGAAAAGGTGAAAATAATTTTTTGGAAAAAAAATTGTATTCTAAAATTTATATATAATTAAATACCCACTACACAAACTTGACACTAGATATTGCAGTGAAACCTTCAACACAACATACCCAAAGTAATCACATCACACTACCTGCCATACAGTATACGGTACAACACACAGCGCTATATGTCGTGCAGAATTTTGTCGATGGGAAGAAAGTAAGTACAACTTCTTACAGTTCTATGGTTTTACGTATCTGGACATCATAAAAAAAAAAATCTAGTCCTTACCAGGATCTAAAATTATTTAAATCTAACCTCAGGTGTAAAGCAACATACAACAGATTCCATCATGTCATTATTTATTTAACAAAAATGAAGCCAAAATGGAGAAGCCAGATGTGAAAAACTAAGTACATCCCATGATTCAATGGCTTGTAGAACCCACCTTCAGCAGCAATAATTTGAAATAATCCTTTTCTGTATGACTTCTGTATGACAGTCTCTCACATTGTTGTGGAGGAATTTGGCCCACTCTTCTTTAAAACATTGCTTCAGTTCATTGTGGTTTACTGGCATTCATTTAAACAGAGCTCTCTTACCCGCCACAGCATTTCAATCTGATTGAGGTCTGGACTTTGACTGGGCCATTGCAACACCTCAATTCTTTTTTTTTTTTCTCACCCACTCTGTTATAGATTTTGTGGTGTGCCTGGGATCATTGTCCTGTTGCATGTCCCAATTTCAGCCAAGCTTTAGCTATCGGACAGATGACCTCACATATAACTCTAGAATACTTTGAATACTGCAAGGTGTCCAGACCCCGAGGCTGTAAAACAAGCCCAAACAATCACCCTCTCCCACCATGATTGACAGTTGGTATGAGGTGTTTGTGCTAAAATGCTGTGTTTGGTTTTTGCCAAACATGGCGCCTTGCATTATGTCCAAGCATCTCCACTTTGGTCTCATCTGTCAAAAGGACATTGTTCCAGGCGTCTTGTGGTTTGTTCAGCTGCAGCTTTGCAAACCTAAGCCATGTTGTCATGTTCATTTTTAAAGAAAAGAGGCTTTGTCCTGGCAACAATTCCAAACAAGCCATATAGTCATGGCCGAAATTATCGGCACCTCTGGAATTTTCCCAGAAAATGCACCATTTCTCCCAGAAAATTGTTGCAATTACAAATGTTTTGGTATACACACGTTTATTTCCTTTATGTGCACTGGACCAACACAAAAAAACAGAAAAAAAACCAAATCTGACATCATGTCACACAGAACTCCAAAAATGGGCCGGTCAATATTATTGGCACCTTTTCAAAATTGTGGGTAAATCGTTTTATTTCAAGCATATGATGCTCGTTTGAACTAACCTGTGGCAAGAAACAGGTGCTGGCAATATAGCAGTCACACCTGAAGCCAGTTAAAATGGAGAAAAGTTGACTCAACCTTTCTGTTGTGTGTCTGAGTGTGCCACACTAAGCATGGAGAACAGAACGAAGAGCAGAAAAGTGTCTGAGGACTTGAGAACAAAAATTGTGGAAAAATATCAACAATCTCAAGGCTACAAGTCCATCTCCAGAGATCTTCATGTTCCTTCGTCCACTGTGCGCAACATAATCAAGAAGTTCACAACACATGGCTCTGTAGCTAACCTCCCTGGACGTGGACGAAAGAGAAAAATTAATTAAAGACTGCAACGAAGGATAGTCTGAATGGTGGATAAACAACCCCAATCAACTTCAAAACATATTCAAGCTGTTCTGCAGACTCCGGGTGCAACAGTGTCAGCTCGAACTATCCGTCGACATCTGAACGAAATGAAACACTATGGCAGGAGAGCCAGGAGGACCCCACTGCTGACACAGAAACAGTAAAAAGCCAGACTGGAGTTTGCCAAAATGTACTTGAGGAAGCCAAAATCCTTCTGGGCGAATGTCTTGTGGACAGATGAGACCAAGGTAGAGCTTTTTGGTAAAGCTCATCATTCTACCGTTTACAGAAAACGGAATGAGGCCTACGAAGAAAAGAACACAGTACCTACAGTCAAACATGGTGGAGGTTCTAAGATGTTTTGGGGATGTTTTGCTGCCTCTGGCACTGGATGCCTTAACTGTGTGCAAGGCATCATGAAATCTGAAGACTACCAAAAGATATTGGGGCGCAATGTAGGGCCCAGTGTCAGAAAGCTGGGTCTGCGTCAGAGGTCACGGGTGTTCCAGCAGGACAATGACCCCAAACATACCTCTAAAAGCACCCAGAAATGGTTGAAGACAAAGCGCTGGAGAGTTCTGAAATGGCCAGCAATGAGTCCGAATTTAAATCCGATTGAACACTTATGGAGAGATTTCAAAAATGCTGTTGGGAGAAGGCGCCCTTCAAATCAGACAGACCTTGAGCAGTTTGCAAAAGAAGAGTGGTCGGAAATTCCAGTTGAGAGGTGTAACAAGCTTGTTGTTGGTTATAGGAAGCGCTTGATTTCAGTTATTTTTTCCAAAGGGCGTGAAATCAAATATTAAGTTGAGGGTGCCAATAATTTTGTCCAGCCCAGTTTTTGAGTCTTGTGTGACATGTCAGATTTGGCTTTTTTTCTCTGTTTTTTTGTGTTGTTCCAATGCACATGAAGTAAATAAACATGTGTATACCAAAACATTTGTAATTGCAACAATTTTCTGGGAGAAATGGTGCATTTTCTGAGAATTTGGGCTATGACTGTACATGACAGTACAAACAGAAAAAGACTGAACATGAACTTAAACATTGAACATGGTAACTGAGGCCTGCAGAGTCTGAGATGTAGCTAGAGTGAATTTTCTGGCATGTCCACTCCTGAGAATAATCTTTCTCACTGTAGAAGAATGGACTTTAAATTGTCTGGAAATGGTCTTATAACCCTTCCCAGATTGATGAACAGAAACAATTGTTTCTCTGAGATCACTGTGTTTGCTTTTATATTATTTAGCAGCACCTGGCTACTCCTTACCCTCTTAATACCTATGGAAGCAGTAAGGGTGTACTTAATTTTTCACACCCACTGCTTCAGCATTTTGGCTTAGTTTTTGTTAAATAAATAATGACACAGTAATATGACATGTGTTACTCTTCATCAGGGGTTGTATTTACCTAATTTTAAGACCTGCTAAGGACTTTTTTATTATGTCAGGATAAGTTAAACCGTTAGAATTAAAAGAGGGTGTACTTTCTTTTGACATGACTGTATAAACAACAGAGTAACTGGAGGGTAGGTTCTCTTGTGGAAAGGTACAAGATAGTACCCAAGAGGTTACTACTTCTGTTAAGAGGTAGGGAAGGAGAGAAGAATCATCTTCCTTTAAACTGTCCAAGATGGAGCGATCTCCGAGAAGACTGTGAACAAGTCCGCAGTATTCCTGGGCCATATGTCCTCCTCTGGACAACAAGGCAGTTCCGGGCAATCCAAGGAGCGTCTTTTGTGCAACAGATGAGAAAGTCAGTCAAATGTGTTTCCTAGTGAGTGTGGGTTTCAGGAAAGAGTCAATAAAGTAGCAATAGTTATGAAAGGCTGTCCCTGGGCATGTAATCTTAATTCTAGTTCCAGGGCCCCCAGCAGGTCCTGTATGACAGGACAATCCCAGAAGAGGTGTAAGGAGGTATCCTCTTGCATGATGCACCACAGTGTGAATATATGCACAGTTTTCTGGTGTGTATAAAAGACCAGAGTGGCAGGCTAATACCCATTCACACCACATCCTAATTGCCGGCAGGGCTAGTGGAGGACATGTCTTCCCAGTCAACCTCCAC
This sequence comes from Erpetoichthys calabaricus, assembly GCF_900747795.2. NCBI lineage: Eukaryota > Metazoa > Chordata > Cladistia > Polypteriformes > Polypteridae > Erpetoichthys > Erpetoichthys calabaricus. Next base: position 98,587,728 of record NC_041406.2, read on the forward strand.
AAAATTCCCTACTATTTCGAAAGTGTCTATGGCTCAGATTCTGATTCTGTTTACACAGATATGGTTCATCTCCCTTTACGTGGTAGAATCTTCACGTGCATGACATGGCACAAGGATAAGCTCCTGTGACACAGTAACTGATAAACCAGTATCTAAGAATAAAGGGGACACATTAATGTAATTCAGCATAAGGATCTGTTTCTTGTGTGACGCTATCAATATGTGTTTGTGTATTTTATGTTTGCTTGTCATTATCGTTAAATTTAAATTATTCATTTCCTTGCATTTTCATGATTACTCTTAATTTTATTCATTATTCTATAATTAAAATGTGTATCCGTTCCTTGTGTTCTGTAAATGGAACCTCAAGAAGCGGGTCCACCCTCATGTCACACCTGAGGGACCACCCTCCACCTTCATACTGTTGTGGATTAGATAGTTTCTCTCATGTTTTCACTGATTATTACAGTCATTATCGTTTTAATTTGAATTTTCTGGCTTGGTGAATTTTTTAATTTGTCTTTGGAGTCTGAGTATTGGATTATGGAATCAGCTTCTTAGTCTTGGTTGCCTCTTTAGGCAAACCCTTTTGCTCCTTTTTCACTGTTTTTGTCTCATTTTGTGCTTCTGTTTGCTGCTAGCTATAAACTCTTACTTTATAAAGATTCTTGTTTTGGACTTGTCCGTTCAAGCCAGGACTTGATGGTAATCTTCTTTCTCAAAGTAAATTTCCTATATTTTGGAATGATCTGAAGTAGTTTGAACTTTTAAAGCCCGCTTCCCATTTCCGAGTCTGCTAGGCCATGTAGGCCTGCTGTTAGTACTTTAAGCTGGCTACCTCGGGGTATGGCCTCATCTGGGCAGGTCAGTGAAGGTCCTGGCATGCTTTGCGACACTTTTCTAGGCCTCACAGTGAATCTTGCAATAAACATGTTCTCATTGTTTTCCTCTTTGAAATCACACAAATCTAAATTATCTCGTTTGAATAGGACTACATTTGCCCTTTTCAGGTACTAGCACATTTTTCAGCCAACTGTAATTTTGAATGGAATAATGAAACTATGAAAAATTAATGAATTAAAAATATACTCAAACATATCCATTTTTCCATTTGTAATATCTGATGAATATAGGTTTTAAAGGAAAGTTATTGACTTGATTCTGTGCCTAAATTCTGATAGCATTTCAGTTCAAGTTGAAAGATTATGAAGATAAAAAAAATGCAGGATGAACCGGATCTCAAAACAAGGAAAATAACTGCACAGATATAAATCTTAAGATTTAATATACAATTCATTTTCACAGGCTCCTAAAGTCCCAGTCTGTGCCTCAGCCTATTACATGTCAAATATAAAAATAAATACTACTCAAGCACAGCCAATAGCTTCTTAAAAATTCCAGAGATTTTATAAGTTTTATTATCATTATCTAGTGGACAATAATAAAATGCAAGAATCTACTTTCATATTTAAATCTCAAACAGATGTACCAAAAATATGACTATACATCTAAAAATATGAATTGTAATTAAGATAAATATGACTACTTCACCTTTCATAGTTGATAATCTGTACATTATTTTGAATGATAATAAAGAAGAGAAACAGTAAAATGTCATAGCAAATTAGTAAATAAAAAAAAAAAGTCAACATGTAAAACCTGTAAAAATGTACATCTGTCTTTTGCAATACTTGTGACAAAACTAAAAACAAGCCAAATTACATTTGTCGTATAATTTTGTCTTATCAAAGTACAGCTAGTGACTATTTAAATGGTTTGGATTTTTTTTAAATATCTGACCCAGCATACTTTTCAGCCACACATTAATACCGTGACTCTTCTTTTCTATCTCATGTCAGTACTGCCCTATTAGATGGGCATCTGAGGACTGCGCAGGCCACCGAACTAACAATAAGTCACTGTTATGTTTGTACAACAAGAATAAGATGATGCATGTTTTGTATCAAGTATCCATTTGGAAAAGGTTAGATAGCTCCCATAAAAGGATTCACATAGATAATAACAATGCTTAGTCACTTTGTGGCATGAAAATGGTTCTCGTCTAGTATTAAAATTCTTGAATTCTCCCAGGAAAAAAAAGAGTCCTCACAACATTACCATTATCTGACTGAACCAAAGACAGAATGATTACATAAGTTCATGCCATTTACACCAAATTAAGACTCTCCTGGTTATAAGTAACAAGAGAAATCAAAATTCATCCCACATGGCAATATTTTCCCATGTTTAGTTGCCCAGGTTATAGAGTTAAAGACATTAAGATTTCCATTGGGTGTGACGAGGATGGAGAGGATTAGAAATGAGTACATTAGTGAGTCAGCTAGGTTGGGCAGTTTGGAGACAAAGTCAGAGAGGCAACATTGCGTTGGTTTGAACAAATGCAGAGGAAAGATGCTGGATATTTTGGGAAAAGGATACTAAGGATGCAGCTGCCAGGTAAGAGGAAAAGACGAAGGCCTAAGAGAAGGTTTATGGATGTGGTGAGAGAGGACATGCAGGAGGGGGTATAATAGAGCAAGATGCAGAGGACAAGAAGATATGGAAAAAGATGATCCACAGTGACAACCCCTAATGGGAGCAGCCGAAAGGAGAAATTGCCCAGGTTATTATATGCCCACTGTAACGTCACATGCCCTCATCTGACAAGAGAGGAACCTGATGTTGTCTAAAGTTGCCACAGCCTATTTGCTTCAAGGTCTGATATGTTATGCAATAGTAAAAATATGTAGAGTTTCTGACCTTTCTATTAGCCTTAGCAAGTCTGACAGTTCTACACTGATCTTTCTCATTAACAAATTGTTTTCACCCACAGAAATGTTGTTAGTTTATTGCACCATTCTCTGAAAACTCTAGAGACTGTAGTAACAGGTAAATCCCGGGATGGAACCATTTTTTGACATACTAGAACCACTATGTCTTGCATTGCCAATTCGGATGTTTGGTCAAACAACAACTGAACTGCTTGACCATTCTTTGCCAGCCATTTGTGCCGAGATGCAGCCACATTTTTGGTTCTTACAAGCAGGTGACTAATGTAACCACTAATTTTGTACATTTTCAGTGTTACATAAAATTTATCATATTTATTATACATACAGAGTTGCTCCATAAGGTTTAGTATGACTAAATGAGTATAAAAATTAATTGGTTCTTTGCAAGATGGACTTTTCAAAAGCAATTGCTTAAAATGTCTGGGAGTTCAAACAGTGCAACAGACTAATATTTGCAAACTTAAGGAAATAAAATACAACCACTTAAATTATATTTTTTTATAACAGTCATTTTAGCTGAAAGTAGTATGATTACAAATGGTATTTAAATAAACCGAATTACTAATTTATCAACTGTCTTTAATTCGGTATCATTATTATAACCTCATAATGTGGTACACTTTTTTTATATAAAAACTGACAGATAATAGTGGTTTTGATACTGAAAATGATAAATGCAAACAACATTGTACCATTTTAGCAGTACAAAGAGTCAGGATAGTCTAAACTTTCTCCCTTTGCATATAAAATCAATTCCAGGAGTGTTTATTACACCAATTTTACCCACACCAAGCCAAAAAAAAACCAAAAAAAAACCACTAGATCTTGCTAGGTAGGTATGAATTTAACTGTTGAATATTATACAGCACATCTTTAATGTTAATATGTAATACAAGAATGACTGATTATTGACAAATGTTTCACTGTAAGGTTGCAAATTTGTAACATTTTCTTCTACTGCTGGTGTTTAAAGCATTCCAAATAATAGGTCCTCTTTGAAAAATGTCTTGTAACAATGTAATCATGAAGCCCATCACTATCAAAAATGAGTTAATTAAATATACTATTCTCAATTTTCAATTAATATGTCAGATACAGTGCATCCGGAAAGTATTCACAGCGCATCACTTTTTCCACATTTTGTTATGTTACAGCCTTATTCCAAAATGAATTAAATTAACTTTTTTTCCCTCAGAATTCTACACACAACACCCCATAATAACAATGTGAAAAAAGTTTACTTGAGGTTTTTGCAGATTTATTAAAAATAAAAAAATTGAGAAAGCACATGTACATAAGCATTCACAGCCTTTGCTCAATACTTTGTCGATGCACCTTTGGCAGCAATTACAGCCTCAAGTCTTTTTGAATATGATGCCACAAGCTTGGCACACCTATCCTTGGCCAGTTTCGCCCATTCCTCTTTGCAGCACCTCTCAAGCTCCATCAGGTTGGATGGGAAGCATAGGTGTACAGTCATTTTAAGATCTCTCAAGAGATGTTCAGTCGGATTCAAGTCTGGGTTCTGGCTGGGCCACTCAAGGACATTCACAGAGTTGTCCTGAAGCCACTCCTTTGAAATCTTGGCTGTGTGCTTAGGGTTATTGTCCTGCTGAAAGATGAACCGTCGCCCCAGTCTGATGTCAAGAGCGCGCTGGAGCAGGTTTTCATCCAGGATGACTGTCTTGCTGCAGTCATCTTTCCCTTTATCCTGACTAGTCTCCCAGTTCCTGCCGCTGAAAAACATCCCCACAGCATGATGCTGCCACCATTCCTTACAGCTTACTTACAAAAGTTAGGCAGGTTTCATTTCGAAATTCTACGCGTAATGGTCATAACTGGAACCTCTTTTTTGTCCATATACTGTAATAGACTGCAGCTCGATGGCCGTGGGAGGCAGAGTTGCG